>NC_045448.1:103408785-103487371 GCF_002776525.5 Piliocolobus tephrosceles
TGTCTACTGGTACTAATACAAGGACATTTTAATGACCATTTCAGTTATAAATTAAAAGGCTATTTTACTTATACTGTCAGAGATTAAGTTTGTCTGTTTTTCACTTTTAGGACTCTTTAATTTCACTTGAAGGCAAAAAAAAAAAAAAAGGTCAAGGACATTTTGTAAAAAGAAACATTTAAAGCTTATTTTCTTAAACTGTATAGTGAAAAATATAACCGACTAAAAATCTTGTAAATCATGATGATGGGATTATCATTGAACTTTTTATATGTTCTTGTAAAGATACTGCTTTCGACTTACAGATTAGATGTTACCGTATCCACTTGAAGAATGTCAGCTTTCTGAAAATCAAAGGCTTTTTGTTCCAACCCTCCTTCCTTAAAGTGTAATTTTTGCTTGAATTCTTCGATCCTGAGTTACCCTGCACAGGGTGAGTGTTGAGTGAGATTTGGGAATGACACTGCCATGGCAGTTGACTTTTAACTAGCTCCTTTGTAGTCTGTATGGCTTTTAGCCCAGGCATTTAGACAGTAGATGGTTAGTGTTTGGCCTGTAGAGAAATGTCCTGTCATTTCAGAGGAATAGATCTGAACTAAGCACACAGAATGCCCGTTTCATTGTTGATTAAGACTTAGGTGGCTGGAGGAGGCACTTAATTCAGTTGGATATTGACTGTGCAGAGAGAAGCAGCTGCTTTTGAAAACAAGCTTGGATCAAGTTCTTTGTGGCAGTGTCCAGGCAGAAGCTGTGGGCATAGACAATGAGATGCTTGTTTTATTTCCTGAAAATACCTCTGGGAAAAACCTAAGAGAATAAACATTGTGTGTGTGTTTCAGTGTGACTCAGCCACTGGGAGCTTCCATCCATGACGATGTCACAGGCAGAGCCAGGCCCGAGTCAGATGAACTGGCTTTTGGGTTGGTTATTTTCTTCACTTTGCTCTTCTCACCTAGAACATTAAAATACTGGCAGTTACCTTGTAATATTTTATGGAGATAAGTGACATTATGTGTATGGTATATGGAACAAAATTCCTGACACACGTCAGGCATCCAGAAAATGCCTTCTGTTGACCTCCTCTGGTTATTCTTAGAACATGGATTTGGTTACTCCTAAGTCATCAGTGTTGTTCGTTTTATGGTCTTACCTGAGGTTCCTAATACTGAATTTTAGTTTTGCGGAGGTATTTATAACTCTGACTTTTGACTTCTTATGTGGGTGAAGTTTAAGATCCACTGGACTTCCATTGTCTTAGATAATGAAAAAGTATTTTTCTGAAAAATTGGAGGTCTTAATAAGACAGGCATAATTTTGCTAATTGGACTTCCATGACAGTCCACAATCTTCCTATACATTTCGGTTTTAGACAGCTGCATTAGCTTGCTAGTGCTACTCCTCACCTCTACCTCCCGCCCCCTACACACATACACTGAGTGGCTTAAAAAACAAGAATTTATTTCTCACAGTTGTGGAGACTGGGAAGTCCGGGCTCAAGGTGCCAGCAGGGTTAGCTTCTGGTGAGGTCTCCTCTCTCCTTGGATTGCAGACAGCAGCCTTCTCTCTGTATCCTCACGTGGCCTTTTCTCTGTGGATGTACTAACCTGGTGTCTCTCCTTACAAGGACACCAGGCATGCCAAACTAGTAATGACCTTATTTAACTTTATACCTCCTTAAAAGTGCTATCTTCAAACATACTCCCATTGGGAGCTGGGGCTTCAACATGAATTTTGGAGAGACAAAATTCAGGCCACAATAGCAGCTCTCCTCTGTCTTGGTTTTGGAAAGTCAGCAGAAGCCGCAGTGAGCACATTGCTGTGGTACTGGGTTTATTTGTAGGCTTTTTATCATCCTGCGACTTCAGTGGATGACACATTCTCACTTTGTTTTCTCTTCTCTACCCTTTGCACTGCTTGTATGTCTACACTGCAGTGGCTTTCAATCTTTTTTTGACCATGAATATGGTCAAACAGAAATATATTCACGTGTGTGTGCATAACTCGAACATATTTTACAAATCAGTAGCTCTTCTTAGGAGTTTGCATATATTCTGTTTTGTATTATTGTGATTTTTTTTTTGAAGAAAGGTATTTTGAGATGTGCCACTTTATGTAGTTTGAAAACCACTGCTGTAGTGTAGTTTCAGAACTGTGGTATGTGACATATATTGAAGGACTTTCCCTTTTAATCTTTTGCGGTCATGGATGTGTGGTCGGCTTGCATTGATTTGTGGAATTCGTGGAACCCATCGTAAGACTTTCCTGTAGAGGAAATTATAGTCTGGAAAATTTCCCTGCCATTTGGCAACTTCTGTAGGAAATAGAAGCCAGTAGGGTGGAAAAGTTTCATCATATTGATTGTCTTTGCTGGGAGAAGCATACAATTATGTCTTATATTCAGAAGCAGGGTAGATTGGAACAAAACCTCACTATGACTCAGTGATAGATTTTTTTTATGTGTGGTTTATTTTCTCTTTTAAGGTGTGGGTTGGTTTTTGTTTTAGAATTATCTTTCTCTATGATAAGCTCCTTCCCAGTAGGTAGAATGAATTTTTTAAAGAATAAAAGTCTAGTTTTTTGATGATGTTGTCCCAAATCTTAATTCCATAGGGATATATTATGTTGGGGCTTGATGATAATTTATTCATGTTATCTAAAGTTATCAGTTGAGGAAGACGCATGCGGTTAGCTGGGTTAGCTGTTACCAGTTAATGGTGTTAGCCTCTGTGAACTTAATAGCAGGATAAATGAAAAACTGTATCAGGTCGCCCGAAAGGATGCATTTAGGAGGATGGGAGTGGAGGGAGAGAGCTTGCTGTAAGTGGAAGCACAGAGTATCTCTTTTAATGCCCAGCCATAGCAAGAACTGGGTCTGAGGGTGATGTAAATGATACTTAAAAATTCAAAATTCAAATGTGGCCGGGCACGGTGGCTCACGCCTGTAATCCCAGCACTTTGGGAGGCCGAGGCAGGCAAATCACACGGTCAGGAGTTTGAGACCATCCCGGCTAACACGGTGAAACCCCGTCTCTATTAAAAATATAAAAATTAGTGGGCGTGGTGGCGGGCACCTGTAGTCCCAGCCGCTGGGGAGGCTGAGGCAAGAGAATGGCGTGAACCTGGGAGGTGGAGCTTGCAGTGAGCCGAGATTGTACCACTGCACTCCAGCCTGGGTGACAGAATGAGACTCTGTCTCAAAAAAAAAAAAAAAAAAAAAAGAAAAAAAAATTCAAACGTAGCAGGGCCAGGCGCGGTGGCTCACACCTGTAATCCCAGCACTTTGTGGGGCCAAGGCAGACAGATTACGAGGTCAGGAGTTCAAGACCAGCCTGACCAACATGGTGAAACCGTGTCTCTACTAAAAATACAAAAATTAGCCAGGCGGGGTGGTGTGCGCCTGTGGTCCCAGCTATTTGGGAGGCTGAGATAGCAGAATCTCTGGAACCTAGGAGACAGAGTTACAGTGAGCCGAGATTGCACCACTGCACTGCAGCCTGGGCGACAGAGAGAGACTCTATCTCCCCCTCAAAAAAAAAGAAAAAAAAAAAAATCAAATATAGCTTTTTATAGAAGGACCCCAGAGTACTTCAAGGTTGTAGAGAGTCATTTCATGCCCTGGTTTGCCCTTCATTTGATATGATTTTGGACAAATACTTGAGCCTCCATTTCCTCACTCAGTCTTCGTCACACATCAGTGAGATCACATCTGGAACAGACCAGCACCACAAAGGTGAGTCTTCTCCCTGCTTTAGTTCGTCTTTGTTCCTGCAACTCTTGGTTCTCTCTTCTTCTGGATCAGTGAGAGGGTCCATGAAAACAAATAGCAAAAAATCGAGGTCCCATAAAGTGCTCCCTTTTCAGCTTATTCTTCACTTTTTTTTTTCTTCAGTATTCTGAGTAATGGGTTTTATTGTAATGGATAATAAAGGATAAAGACCTAGAAAGAAAAGGTCTTAAAGTGCCAAGAAAAAGCAGAGCCCTGGGCTACCCCAGGTGCTTGTGCAAGATTATCAGCTTGGGTTGAACCCAACTTAGTGATGCGATAGAGAGACACCATTGTTGACCCAGTGGATTTAGAGAAGGGTGTTCTTGTGGCTGACACACACACACCTGCCACCTGGAGACACTGAACAGGGCAGGGAGACTCAAGCCAGCGGCATGTAAACCAGATGTACCCCTAAGTCGGGTCAGCATGGCGTGTGTTACAACCAGCTGAGGAACCAAGCAGACGCTCTGGGCCTCATTGCAGGTGAGGAAAGGTCAGAAGCTTCAAGAGAGTCATGCTGGGAAGCCTAGAGTAGCTGGGTTTGATTTTGTTTTAAAACACACTCTCCCAATTGGAAGAGGGATGGGGAGCCTGAAGGGCCAGGGGTTTTGTGATACCACGGGAACCCTCCCAGACGGCAGGAAGAGGAGAGCAAGAGGACCGGGACCGTCACCGCAGAGCAAGCTTCTGCTGCACCCGAGTGGGCTGCTCCTTGGGCTCCCTGTGATCCTTGGAGAGCAGGACACAGGAGGTGGGACCGAGGGGCAATAGGGCAAGGTCACTGGCCAAGGGCTCTTGGTGCAGGGATGGGGGAGTCATGGCCTGTGAATAGAGACCTCGGGCAGAGAGAAGCCTGGGCCCTCCAGCTCTAATGGGAACACTGGCTTTAGTGATGACTGAAGGATACTGCTTTGGCCAATGCCTTGCCCCAAAATGGGGAAAATTCAAAATAAGCACCATTGTTTTAAACTTTCGTTATTCCTTATGAAGTATTCTATTAGATACTTCTTTTTATTCCTTCCCTAAGTGTCTGCTCAGAACAACAGTCCTGCTACAGATAGATGTTTTTCATTCTCATGGACTCCAACACAGCCACAAGTCCAGAGCCAGTCCCCTGGCACCTTCTTGTGTGGGGTGTTTATATTTACATTCCAGGGAGAGGAAGGCTGCACATAACATGTGGAGAGAAAGATGACTGAGGAAAATGCATGGCTGTCTTTTTTTTTTTTTTTTTGAGACAGAGTCTTGCTCTGTCACCCAGGCTGGATTGCAACGGCGTGGTCTCGGCTCACTGCAGCCGCCTCCTCCCAGGTTCGAGTGATTCTCCTGACCTAGCCTCCCAAGTAGCTGGGGTTAGGGGGGCCTACCACCACGCCTGGCTAATTTTTGTGTTTTTAGTAGAGATGGGGTTTTATCATGTTGGCCAGGCTGGTCTCAAACTCCTGTCCTCAAGTGATCCATTCACCTCGACCTCCCAAAGTGCTGGGATTACAGGCGTGGGCCACTGTGCCCGGTCCATATCTGGCTTTTGGGTAAGTGGTGGGTGGCTCTGGGCACCATATCCCTCTCACACTTGCTAGATGATTCAGCTCTGTTGTTCGCCTCATTTCTTTGAGGTTGGAATATCTCCTGCTTCCCATTTTGGAAACCTGCCTACACTAGAAACACCTGATGCCCACATGTTTTTGTTGTCCAGGACCGTGCGTGCTTCTACTCAGTGGACCTTGTTGAGCATCAGCTGTGTGCCAGACCCTTCATGAGGAACTAGGAACATTCCCTGTGTCAAAGTGCCCATTGTCCAGTAGAGATGATGAGAATAGAGAGGAAATACAACTAAAATGACTAAGCTTTTTGCTTAATGCTTTAATAATGTGATTAAAAAACATTGTCATTGAAAGAAATGATTTACGCCTATGATTTAATGCCTTTGTGTTTCTGTTTTAACATGTACTGTAAGACCTCTTTTTATGTATGTTTTTAACGGCCATTGCTGTAAATGCTGTGAAGTCCACATTTGTAAGCTGTAAATTTCCTAGGCCCTTGCTTGTTGTGTTGCAGCAATGTTGGGTGCAAGTGGCAGCCCCTGGGGCCTTCAGCAGAGCCCTGGCAAGAGGCTCTTTCCTCCATGGACTTGGGCTTCGGCACCTCTTGAAGGGACTCTTCTTTTCATGGGAGAACTTGGCAAGGCCGCTCAGGATTGGTCTGCCGTTCTGGGCTTGTTCCATGCTGGAGTAGCTGAATAATTAGAAATGTTTCTGTCGTTTGAGTGGAGATGGTCGGAGTTCTGTGTGTTAGGAAGGTGGGTCGCATGGTCACAGAACAGTCCCAGTGGTCACTCGCTTGGCCACCTGGCCCATCCGTGTGGCAGTAGGAGTGATGCACATCCCACTGCGGCGGGGAGGGGCACCACAGCCCTGATGGGGGTGCCTTCCGTTTCATCTGGCAAACCGTGGCCCAGGGTGTGAGAGCCCAGATGTTTTAATAACATCAACACGGGGATACACAATGTTTAGAAAATGAGTTCATGTTCTAGGAATTACTTTCATTGCATTTTTTTAAGCTCTGTATCTTTTTCTGTTCGAATCCAGGTGCAACATTAGAGGAAATCAACCAGCACTGGGACTGGCTGGAACAAAATCTCCTTCACACCTTGTCCGTCTTTGATAATAAAGATGACATTGCCAGTTTTGTCAAAGGGAAGGTAAAGGTAGGTCCCTTGAGTTTAACGTTTCTCCCCATCTTTCCATGTTTTTTCCTTAAGACAGTTCGAACACTGTAGCATACTAACAGTTTTTTCTGCTAACTGAACTTTTTGGCTTAATACGTAAAGCCAGATAAGTTTCATTTATCACCTGTTTTAACCTTGTAGTCAGTCTAGCAACATACACCTGACATGTTAAAAAAAAGACTTGGCCGGGTGCTGTGGCTCACTCCTGTAATCCCAGCACTTTGGCAGGCCAAGGCGGGTGGATCACGAGGTCAGGAGATCGAGACCATCCTGGCTAACACGGTGAAACCCCGTCTCTACTAAAAAATCCAAAAAAATTAGCTGGGCGTGGTGGTGGGCGCCTGTAGTCCCAGCTACTCGGGAGGCTGAGGCAAGAGAATGGCGTGACCCCGGGAGGCGGAGCTTGCAGTAAGCCAAGATTGTGCCACTGCACTGCAGCCTGGGGGACAGAGCGAGACTCCGTTTCAAAAAAAAAAAAAAGACTTTATTCTCAGGCTTAGTTTTTGTTATTCTTTACAGGAGTGAAGGCCCTTTTTTATCGCCGGAAAAAAAAATAATGTTAAGATTTATGTTTTTGCAGAGCAACACGTTATTTGACTTCTTAAATCACCTTTTTTTTTTTTCAGTTGTGACATCTTGTCACACTATTCTGTTGGATCTACCACTTTCCTCCTGCTAGAAATGGATGTTTATTCTTAAAATATGTAAATTAAATGTAACGAAAGCCAATTAAGTTTTGAGTTGGCAAGAGAGGAGTATTTTGGGAGGTATCTGTGATGCCTCCTGTGAGTTACAGTCTTATATAACTGGCCTCACTGCAATAACATGATGGGTAATCAGTGCTTTCAAAGCCCCATTGGGCTGGGGGAGAGAGTTTCTCATTCTAAATTTAACTCTCTCATTAAATACTTTAACACATTAGCGTGTGATACACTTTTCCTTCCTTAGGGTAAAAGCCCTTCGATTTTGTTTTCTGCAAAAAGCTTGGCTTTCTAATACCTCAAGTGCCATGGCTTTTCGTAAAGTGTGTCAAAGCAGGTTTTTGATTTTGGAGGAACAAAATCTTTTCCTTCGGGGACTGGGGGATACTTATGGGATCTGGTGAAAGGGAAGGCATCCCAAGTCCAGCCAGCTTGACAATGTCTTCTTGGAGTTATACCTGGCCAGTGGGGTTAGCGGGCGGACTGGGCCATGGTGGGCTCGGGTCGGCCCTCATCCTGGCCCAGCCAACTGCGGCTCACTTCCCTGGGTCGTATCACACTTGGGTAGCTACAGAAAGGCCCCGTTCAGCGCTGTTTTTCACACTTACCCCACCTGTCTTGGTCTAATGCAAGTTGTAGTGGTTCTTTGATTTAGGTATTACTCTTCTTAATTTGGAGGAAGAAAATTAACTTTTGCTACAGTGATTTTAAAACAGTTTCTGTAGAATAAGAAAACTTGTCCTTGACTGTCCTAGATTTCATGGCTGGGGTCTTGGAAATTACACTGACAAAAGATGAACAAGAGAAAAACAGAGTTTATTTTTGTTGGTTGTGTTTTTGAGCCAGGGTCTTGCTCTGTCACTCAGGCTGGAGTGCAGTGGTGCAATCGTGGCTCACATCAGCCTTGACCTCCCAGGCTCAAGTGATCCTCCTGCCTCAGCCTCCCATGTAGCTGGGGCTGCAAGCACACACCACCACACCTGGCTAATGTTTTTATTTTTTGTAGAGACGAGTTCTTATTATGTTGCCCAAGCTGGTATGGAGCTCCTGGGCTCAAGCAGTCCTCCTGCCTTAGCTCCCCAAAGTGCTGGGATTATAGATGTGAGCCACCACGCCCAGGCAAACAGACTTTATTTGAACACGAAAGCATGCATATGTGTATCAGAAGCTCAGTGATGAGTAACTCACAGGGGTGGTTAGCACTTGGGCTTACATAGCCTCTCAGCGAAGAACAGTGCATTTGTAGAAAAGCGACAAGTCTAGAAAAAAGGCCTTTAGGCTTTTGGGGCAGCGTACTGTGGAAAACGCATGGAAGCTAAGGGTTCGTTTAGTGAGGTTACGTAGATTCCTCTCAGGGCTGTTTCTGGACTTGGGAGGGTCGAGAGCTGTTTCTGGTGACCGAGAGTCAAAGTCCTTTTTCTGGTACAGGAGCAGGACACACCTTGACTAATGGACCTTTAAAAACAGGTCCTGTTTTGAGGCAGATGTCGGGGGAAGACAGCCTTTTTGGTGTTTGCTGTTTCTCAGTTTTCTTCAGCTCAAAATAATCCTTATGCCAAAGTGGCATATTTTGGCACATATAGTGGCAAAGTATCTAGTCCTTGATACTTTGAAGCTAAAATGCTTTGAAAAGTAAGTCCTGAGGAGGCAGGGCTGGGGAGTGAGGGGCCTGCCCGGCCTGAGCCTGGGAGCACAGCGTGACATCTGATCTCCCTTTCCTCTGGCCAAATCCTAAGGATCTGGGAATTGCGGCCTTCCTACTCATATCCCGAACCTTTGATGACTCTATAAAACTTTGAAAAATCCCTGTTTCAAGCTGTGCCTGTAACCAGAAGCCATACTTCAAGGAAGGCAAGGGTCAGCACGGCCACCCTCACGCCTGCACCGGCAGCCCCTGGGTCCCACCCTGCAGCCGTGCCTGCTGCCTGTCTGCTCCAGAGCCTTCATAAAGACCCCGCCACGCCTCACTTCCAGGGCAAGGGGAGAGCTCAGCACTCATTATATATTAGATATGCTTTTCAAAAATATTCATCTCTCTTAACTAGTACTTCATTAATGTATAATGTCTTGTTAAATAAAATGTGGGAAATAGAGAAAAACATAATGAAGAAAATGAAAATCACTTGAAATTTCATCAGCCTCCAGATTTCTTTTAAAAATAATTTTAGGCCAGGCGTGGTGGCTCATGCCTGTAATCCCAGCACTTTGGGAGGCTGAGGCGGGCGGATCAGCGAGGTCAGGAGATCAAGACCATCCGGGCTAATATGGTGAAACCCTGTCTCTGCTAAAAATACAAAACAATTAGCCGGGCGTGCTGACAGGCACCTGTAGTCCCAGCTATGTGGGAAGCTGAGGCAGGAGAATGGCATGAACCTGGGAGGCGGAGCTTGCAGTGAGCCAAGATTGCACCACTGCACTCCAGCCTGGGTGACAGAGCGAGACTCTATCTCAAAATAAATACATAAATAAAAACAAATAATAATTTTAAATTACATTGTTATTTTAACGTCAATGCTCAGGTTTAAGTTGGAAAATAGCTTATATAATAGTGCAGGGTTTGACAAAAATACCCAAAAAGTAGTCTTGTCTTGAGGGACATAGCTTTTCATGAGACATACCTACCTACTTTAAAAAAAAAAAAAAGGTGGGGGGGGGAATGTTAATAAAGATAAATGATAGAAGTGTGTGTGTGTGTGTGTATGTATTTTTAGAGATGGGGTCTTGCTGTGTTGCCAGGCGGGAGTGCAGTGGCTGCTCACAGGTGCCACCACAGTGCACTGTAGCCTCAAACTTTTGGGCTTACATGATTCTCCTGCCTCAGCCTCCTGAGTAGCTGGGATTTGAATCATAAATGTATTTTTACAATCAGGTAGCATATGTGAGGCTTGGGGCCCAGGAGTTCCTAAACAGCTGCTCATGTGAAGGTAACAAGAAGATATTCTCAGGGAACGATTTTGCAGCGAGCTCCCAGGAATGGGAAATCAGATTTCTGATGGTAGCAATGAGTTGTCAGTTAGGAACAAATAGGCCACAAGCGTGAATTCTAGGCCCTTCTACGACCACCCCAGATTATGAAGGACACCAATTGTTACTCATTTTTGGCAAAAAATTATAGATTTAGATGGCCTTGTTTTCCCATAAACCCAAGTGTTTTGGAGGTTATTTATGACCTTGGGAACCTTGGTCAATATCCATTTAAGACTGCAGAGTGAGCCACACAATCAGGCCAGTAGTAGCCTTAAATACCAACATTTTTGAACCTAATGAGGAAGATCTTCATGAGTTTTTCTCAAAAGACTTTTTTTTTTTTTTTTTTTCTTTTTTGAGGCAAGGTCTCACTCTGTCATCCAGATTGGAGTGCAATGGCACAATCTCGGCTCACTACAATCTCTGCCTCCGGGGTTCAAGCGATTCTTGTGCCTCAGCCTCCCACGTAGCTGGGATTACAGGTGCGCATCACCACACCTGGCTAATTTTTGTGTTTTTAGTAGAGATCGGGTTTCACCATGTTGACCAGGCTGGTCTCGAACTCCTAGCCTAAAGTCATCTGCTCACCTCAGTTCCCCAAAGTGCTGGGATGACAGGTGTGAACCACCGCACCTGCATGCTCATAGGACTAACTTTTATCTCAAAGTTGGGTAGTTCTTTGGGATTGATGCCGAGTTCACGGGCCTGTGGCAGTCCTTTTATCCTCATAAGCCTGTAGAGAAAATTTAGAAAATGATGTTTGCGGCAGGGTGCAGTGGCTCACACCTGTAATCCCAGCACTTTTGGAGGCTGAGGCGGGTGGATCACTTGAGGTCAGGAGTTCGAGACCAGCCTTACCAACATGGAGAGAAGCTCCATCTCTACTAAAAATACAAAATTAGCCGGGCGTGGTGGCACATGTCATAATAACATAAAATTACATTGTTATTTTAACATCAGTGCTCAGGTTTAAGTTGAAAATTAGCTAGGTGTGGTGGCACATGTCTGTAATCCCAGCTACTCAGGAGGCTGAGGCAGGAGAATCGCTTGAACCCAGGAGGCGGAAGTTGTGGTGAGTTGAGATTGTGCCATTGCACCCCAGCCTGGGCAACAAGAGCAAAACTCCATCTCCAAAAAAAAAAAAATAATAATAACTTGTTTGAGAACTGGGCTTAGAAGTCAAATGATTCACCCAGAGCCTCATGATGGGTAAGTGTCCAAGTGAGAGACTGGTTCTTGGGTTTTCTGACCCCGACTGCCATTCCTTTTTTTTCCTGCTGCAGCCATGTGTCTGGGTGGCTGACGGATGACACGGCCGAGCCATTCTCCTCGTCAGCTGTGTCTGTCATTGAAGCAGTGCATGCTTCTCGGGGGCCTGTGCGTCTCGGTCCCTCCTGCTTCAGATCCCTTGCACCCCCTGCCTTCCCATTGCGGGCTCACTGAGCAGGGACTGTTATCTCTGTGTGTCAGGCTCTGATAGCCGAGGAGACCAGCAGCAGGCTCGCCGAGCAGGAGGAAGAACCCGAGAAATTCCGAGAAGCCCTGGTGAAGTTTGAGGCCAGGTTCAACTTTCCCGAGGCAGAGAAGCTGGTCACCTACTACTCCTGCTGCTGTTGGAAGGGCAGGGTGCCCCGCCAGGGCTGGCTGTACCTCAGCATCAACCACCTCTGCTTCTACTCCTTCTTCCTGGGCAAGGAACGTAAGTGAGGCCTGGCAGCCTCTTCCCAGATAAAGTTGGCCCTCGGGACTCAGTGCTGCTCCCAGGAAGGGCCGTTAACAGGAAGAGTTGGACAGATTTAAATAAATGGTGGAGATGACAGCGGGTGACACTTGATTACTTATATATGCTACTACTAGCAGGGGATTACATCTGGAGAATTCACTTCTTCTACTGCCTTAAGAAACATTCTGTATAGTTCACTTTATACAGCCACTGAGGGGTTTTTACTTCTGTAAGTTGTTTAGAAAACATAGTGTTATCACGATGGCTTAATATTTCTCAAAGTGTAGAACATATTCCTGCCTTTTTTTTTTTTTTTTTCTTTTTTCTTTTGAGGTGGAGTCTCACTCTGTCACCCAGGCTGGAGTGTGCAGTGGCGCCATCTCGGCTCACTACAAGCTCTGCCTCCCGGGTTCACGCCGTTCTCCTGCCTCAGCCTCCCGAGTAGCTGGGACTACAGGCGCCCACCACCGTGCCCGGCTAATTTTTTGTACTTTTAGTAGAGACGGGGTTTCACCGTGTTAGCCAGGATGGTCTCGATCTCCTGACCTCGTGATCCACCCGCCTCGGCCTCCCAAAGTGCAGGGATTACAGGCGTGAGGCACCGCACCTGGCCATATTCCTGCCTTTTAACAAAGCAGGCCATTAAAAAAATTCCTGGCACTGAAGGTCAGGACTGCCCCTTGGAAGACTGGCTGGATATGCAGTCGCTTCCAGAAGGGGAATTCTTCGCTATCTCCTTGAGATTCATACACTGATTGACTGCTCACGTATTTATCCAGTGGCAGGAACTGTCGTAGGCAATGGGATTCGCAGGTGAAAAAGTGAAGTCACAAGTGTCAGTTGTATATTGAATGTTTAAAAAGTCATTCCCACAGAAACTTCTTCCAGAACCAAATACTGTTGTAAGTGCTCATGTCGGGTAGTATGGAAGCTGCATATGTGAGTGTGTAATTTTGGTTTCTTTCTTGCTTTACATTTCAAGTTGAACCAGTGAGAGGAGCTTCTCTTGGGGATCTGCTGCGGCTGGTTTCTGGCACGTGGCCTTCCTTTCCCAGCTCGCCAGCCTTGGTTCTGATGCTCTAGGATACACACCGTATCTGCACAGCCCTTCCGCACCCTCGGGGTGTGCCCTGACCTAACCTTAGCCACCCTGTCTTCCTTCTTTTTGAAATGCTTTTCAAAGTCCACCTGGCTTTCTTTCCTGTCTCTGTACTTAGCCTGTTGGAAACTCCTATTCATCCTTCATCGTTCAAAATTCAGTTCAGATTTTGTCACCTCCAGAAAGCCTTCCTGGTCCCCATATTATTTGTACTGTATATGCATTTCTATGCTCGGTCCCAGCAAGTCAGTGGTCACTTACTCATATGCACGTCTGTTTTCTCTTTGTGAACAAGCTCCTTCAGTGCAGGGTGGACTCTTCACAAAGGAGATGCTTAATGAATGAAAGTTGGTGGCATAGGTGGAGCATATATACCTGTGTATAAAAGAGTTTCTATGAAAGCAGCTAGAAGTAGCTGGAGAAGTTTATTGTCAAGCCTGATGCAGAAATGTGGCCTTTAAAATTATTAAAGAGCTGAAAGTGGTATTGCAAGATAAATGGAAAGAAATGGTAAAAATAAAAACGTCATTCTCTATTTGAAAAGGAAAATGAATTGTTTTCTGACACTTACTAGTTATTGTCACTAAACCTTATTGTGTTAGGAGGGTACGATTTGGAAAAAATGGGGCATGGTGGAAAACCCCGCCTCTACTAAAAATACAAAAATTAGCCAGCCATGGTGGTGCACACCTACAGTCCCAGTTACTTGGGAGGCTGAGGCACAAGAATCGCTTGAACCCCGGAGGCGGAGGTTGCAGTGAGCCGAGATCGCACCAGTGCACGCCAGCCTGGGTGACAAAGTAAGACTCCACCTCAAACAAACAAACAAAAAAAGATTTAGGAAAAATAAATGATCCCTAATATGTGGTGACATTTCTCATTTTCAGGTGTTCTGCATGCCTCTCTGATGACAGCAGGCCGCCAGATATTTAGACTTTCTGTTCTCTTTGCTGGCTCTGTATTGCCAGCCCTGGCTACTGCTGTTGGAAACATTTCCGAGACTAGACCAGGTGTTTCTAAAATATACTGTTTGTACTATGTTAGTTTTTTAAAGTTTCATAAAAACTGCTTATACTCTGTCTTCTAAGACTCTGAACAACTGTTATTGACAACAGGCTAAAATGTTAAGTCCATTTCTCTCGACGAGATCATGAATGATCCTCATTTACACACCTCTTTTTCCCATAGCTTACACTGTGAATGCTGTTTTTGAAACCAGAATTTATGTAGATTCAGAAACTTTTGCATAACTGTTGAAGTTTAAATATTCTTGAGAAAGGTATATACGTTGTTAACTTGGTATTTCGGAATAGTGTTCCTTTGAAACACGCGGCAGCCAGCAGCTTGGGAAGTTTTACTTACATCTCTAAGAAAACCATTAGAACATGAGTTGGGTTTTGACCAACAGCTGGCAGGTGGTCTGTGCTCTTCTTTCCTGCTTTAAAGGTGTTTACACCAGCAGTGTATAAGCGTTTCCTTTTCTCCACAACCTCCCCAGCATCTGTTTTTTTTTTTTGACTTTTTAATAATAGCCATTCTGGCTGGTATGAGGTAGCATCTCATTATGGTTTTGATTTGCATTTCTCTGATGATCAGTGACGTTGAGCTTTTTTTTCCATATGCTGGTTGGCCGCATGTATGTCTTCTTTTGAAAAGTGTCTGTGTCCTTTGCCCACTTTTTAATGGGGTGGTCTGTTTTTTCCTTGTAAATTTGTTTAAGTTCCTTATAGTTGCTGGATATTAGACCTTGTGAGATGCATAGTTTGCAAAAAATTTCCCCTATTCTGTAGGTTCTCTGTTTACTCTGTTGATAGTTTCTTTTGCTGTGCAGAAGCTCTTTCACGTAATTAGATCCCATTTGTCAATTTCTGCTTCTGTTGCAGTTGCTTTTTGGCGTCTTCATCATATAATCTTTGCCTTTTCCCATGTCCAGAATGGTATTGCTGGTGTAAATTAGCTCAACCATTGTGGAAAGCAGTGTGGCAATTCTTCAAAGAACTAAAAATAGAACTACCATTCAATCCAGTGTTACCATTACTAGGTGTATATCCGAAGGAATATAAATTGCTCAACCACAAAGACACATGCATGCATATGTTCATGGCAGCACTATTCACAATAGCAAAGACATGGAACCAACCTAAATGCCCATCCTTGGTGGACTGGATAAAGAAAATGTGGTACATATACACCATGGAATACTATGCAGCCATAAAAAAGAATGAGATCACGTCCTTTGCAGGAACATGGATGGAGCTGGAGGCCATTATGCTTAACAAACTAACGCAGGAACAGAAAACCACATACCGCATGTTCCCACTTATAAGTAGGAGCTAAATGTTGAGAACCCATGGACACGTAGAGGGGAAGAACTGACACAGGCACCTACTTGAGGGTGGAGGGTGAGAGGAGGGAGAAGATCAGAAAAAATAACTAATGGGTACCAGGCTTTACATCTGGGTGATGAAATAATCTGTACAACAAATCCCCATGACATGAGTTTACCTATATTACAAACCTGCACTTGTATCCCTGAACTTAAAAAAATTTTCTAAAAGGCATTTACACATTGGCCTAAGGAGAGCTTTGGATAGTTGCTTGCTGACACACACAAGTTTGGCTCAAATTTTGTGGTATAATATATATTTCACCCTTTCCTTTTACAGTTAAACTTGTAGTTCCGTGGGTTGATATCCAGAAATTAGAAAGAACGTCCAATGTCTTTCTGACGGATACCATCCGAATCACCACGCAGAATAAGGAGCGTGACTTCTCCATGTTCCTGAACCTGGATGAGGTGTTTAAGGTCATGGAGCAGCTGGCCGATGTGACGCTGCGAAGGCTGCTCGATAATGAGGTCTTTGACCTCGACCCGGATCTGCAGGAGCCGAGTCAGATCACCAAGAGGTGAGAGCGTCCGTTGTAATGTCTCCCAGCTGCACAGGGGACCCACGAGCCTTGCCCAGCCCTTACGTGCACGTGCTTTTGTTAGCCTTGGTTATGTTAGATTTAAATTTCTCTTGTGGCTTAATCCAGATTTTCCTATGTCGTTCATCTCAACAGAGACATGACAGAAATGGTGATTACTCATTTACGCAGTGGACTTTTGAGTTTTCAGATATTATTTCAAAATTGATTTTCATAAAGAATGCTTTTAGAAATGTAGTGTGGGTAGGGCTGGGCGTGGCAGTTCACGCCTGTAGTCCCAGCACTTTGGGAGGCCAAGATGGTAGATCACGAGGTCAGGAGATCGAGACCATCCTGGCTAACACAGTGAAACCCCATCTCTACTAAAAATACAAAAAATTGGCCTGGCGTGCTGGCGGGCGCCTGTAGTCTCGGCTACTTGGGAGGCTGAGGCAGGAGAATGGCGTGAACCCGGGAGGCGGAGCTTGCAGTGAGCCGAGATCGCGCCACTGCACTCCAGCCTGGGGGACAGAGCCAGACTCAATCTGAAAAAAAAAAAAAATAGTATGGGTAGCTGCTTAATAGAAATCTGTGGAGCACTGTGCTTTGCTAGTGAACATTAAGACATTTTGTCTTTCCTTTTTCTTTGTTTTTTTATTTTTTTGAGATGGAGTCTCTCTCTTTCGCCCAGGCTGGAGTACAATGGTGCTATCTCGGCTCATTGCAACCTCCGCTTCCCAGGTTCAAATGATTCTCCTGCCTCAGCCTCCCGAGTAGCTGGGATTACAGATGCCCACCACCACGCCCGGCTAATTTTTGTATTTTTAGTAGAGACGGGGTTTCAAACATGTTGGCCAGGCTTGTCTCGAACTCCTGACCTCATGATCCGTCTGCCTTGGCCTCCCAAAGTGCCGGGATTACAGGTGTGAGCCACTGTGCCCAGCTGACATTTTGTCTTTTCACAGGAAATTACTTTGTAGAAAACATTTTCAGGGCAGCTGGACCTATTTTTGGTGCCACTTTGTCATCAGAAATACGCCTCTCTAATAGTGTCAGTCAGTATGCTACATGGTTTATTTGCCACAAATTGATACTAATCCTAGAGACTTGTGAGGTAGTCGTTTGACTTGTTTGTTGCTTTAAGGAAGTTCAACTTCAGTATCCAAAGTTTTTATTTTGAATTTTTAAAGAACCACTAGTTATTTTTTATTATCTTGGTGCAAAAGTAATTAAAAGTAGAATGATCTTAGTATCTGGCAATTCCACTTCTGGGTATGTACACTAAGGAACTGAAAGCAGGGGCTCGGAGCTATTTGTATGCCCGTGTTTGCAGTAGCATTATTCACAATCACCAAACGGTAGAAGCAGCCTGAGTGTCCAGCAGGAGACGAAAGCCATCAGAAAAATGTGAGCCGCGCAATGGAATATTACTCAGCCTTGAAAAGGAAGGAAATCCTGACACACGCTACCACATGGATGAACCTTGAGGACATTATGTTGAGTGAAATAAGTTGCAAAAAGACCAATACTGATATTCAGACGTGATTTTTCTGAGCTTTAGTCTTCCATACTTGGCCTGGATGATGTGCCACTAAGTTCCTTCAAAGCTCTAAAGTTAGTGTTCAGTAATAATATAAAGAAAGTTTTTTTTTTTTTTTTTTAAAAAGACTGATTATTCTTTAAATCCATACACTGTCCTCTGTCTTTTCTCAGTGTATGGGGGAGAGCGTGTCCCTTCATTCATGGCCTGTCATGGCGGCATGCTGAGGGTTTGATGTGTTCTGAAAGAATTCAAAGCCCCTTCCTGCTGTGTCCATTTGTTTTAAACAGATCACGTGTAGTCATGAGTGAGGTAAAATCAAACACAAGAGCTCTTGATTTTTTAGGTTAAGATTCCAAGGATATTTCACATGGTTTTGTGTCACCTCTGATAATCTGAGATGGAGGGTGAGGGGTGCTCGTTGTTCCCTGTGAAAGGACACGCTTGGGGCAGTGTCCTTTGGGGTTCGGACTCTGTACCTCTCAGCCCCAGGCCCCGTGATGGTCTCTCTGGCTCCATCTTAGGAGCACCTGTTTTAAAAAGCAAGACAGTCCAGTACAGTGGGTGCCACGCCCTCCTGTATTTCTTCAAATGCCTCTGCAGTCGTTGGTATCTGAGTTCTTTTAGGGCAGCTTGCAAAGATATCTTAAAAATGGAAGTCGGCCGGGCGCGGTGGCTCAAGCCTGTAATCCCAGCACTTTGGGAGGCCATGACGGGCGGATCACGAGGTCAGGAGATCGAGACCTAACCCGGTGAAACCCCGTCTCTACTAAAAAATTACACACACACACAAAAAACTAGCTGGGCGCGGTGGCGGGCGCCTGTAGTCCCAGCTACTTGGGAGGCTGAGGCAGGAGAATGACGTAAACCCGGGAGGTGGAGCTTGCAGTGAACTGAGATCCGGCCACTGCACTCCAGCCTGGGTGACAGAGCGAGACTCCGTCTCAAAAAAAAAAGGAAAAGTCACAGTTGCAGGAAGCCCCAAAGCAACAAGCCTGGGTTGCCTGAGTTGCTAGAGGGCTCACAGGAGCGCCAGGTAAAGCTCCTCCCCGTCTCCCTGTGTGTGCGGGGCACGTGGGCGTGTGAGTGCAGCCGCGTAGTTGCAGGAGTCGGAGCCTGCTAGCAGCTCCTCTGGGGCTGCGCTGGGATTTCGGGTGGTCCCTCACAAATCTACTGATATCCCAGTGCAGCTCCACTTCCGGGTGTGGTGGCTTTGGTTTTGGGTAGAAGGGAGGAAAGAATACATTGAAGGTCTGTAGCACCAAATCCCTTGTGGTACGAGAACCAGTTTTGGAGAAAAGCCATCAGTTGGCAGCCTTCATTTACATTCCAGAATTCAGGGAGATTCTTCAAGACATTCCCTGTCTGTCTTCTGTCCTGGGAACTATCAGAAAGAAGAGGGGAGAGGAAAGGCTAAAAAGGGCCTGGTGTTGGCCAGCGCCGAGCTGCCAGGGTTCCTGCAGGTGCATGGGGCTGGCCCTGTGGTGGGGCTGGTGCTATGATGGGGCTGCAGGCTTCTGGGCCAAACTGTTGACTGCAGGTTCAGCAGCTTTCTCAAAAAGTGAAAGGCATGTACCTTGCCTCTCAACTCCTGGCCAGTTCACGTTTGTAGCGTTTGTCATGGAGACGTGGACCTGTGGGTATAAACAGGTAATGACTCAGTCTTCTTGAAGCCCTGCCAGGAGAGCCCAGGTTTGGAAGCTGAGGAAAACAGTCTCTTCATGCTTGCTCCCTGGTGCTCTCTGGTTGGTCCTTCCTCCCCTTCCCTCCCCTCCCCTCCCCAGATAATGGCTGCAGAAAGGTGCCCTTGGGGTCACAAGCTGGGTGAGCCTCAGGTTGCCAGTTAGTTATGATCGCCATGTGTGGCCACTCCAGCAGGACTTATGACCACAGTGTGGAGCTGCTCCTAGCTCCCCTGGGAGCAGGAAGGGTCAGGGTGCATTGTTGCCCCTGGTTGATTGGGCTGGTTCGAGTTGCCAGGTGTGGGAGTCACCCGGCTTAGCCCTCACAGGGCACAGGGGAGGCCCTGGGCCAGGGATCCCCACATCATAGCTGCGGAGTCCAAGAGGGCAGAGTGACTGAGGAGCTACCCACAGAGGGAACAGAGGGAGGGAAGTGGAAAGGAAAAAAGGTGATAGATCCTGAAATCTCAAAACAGAAAAGATATATCCCGAAGTTGGAAATGGTGGGGTGAAAAAAAGTGTATTCGGCTATTTTTTGTCGGGGAGGGATTACAATCTGTTTCGACTGGCTGAAGATGCTGGAGGAGAGCTGAATTAGAGCAGTATAGTAAATGGAAACTGTTTCGTTTCCCACGAGGCGGGCTCTTTCTGCTGGTTTATAAAGATGAATAGCAGCTGCCCAGAGGCAGGTATCCTCAGCAGGGAACCCTGGTCCCCCGTGGCCTGTCTGGTTCTGAACTCCTTGGTCTGGCTGGATTTGCAGACCGTCTTTGGCCTTTCCCTTTTCCCCCCTCCCCGCTCTGTCCCTTTTCCTGCTCTTCTGCCTCAGCTCCCACTAGGACCACTTCTGTGTAATTTATTTGACTTTTCATCCCTCCGATTCTAGCTCGAGTCCTCCTCTGCCTCAGAGTCCTCTTGGCCCACTTAAGACATTTCCCAGGGGCTCCTGCAGCCTGACAGCCCCCACCTTACAAGAGAAGGCCCACGTCTCACCCTCTACAACCCCCGTCCCCAAGCTGCTCTGTGATTGTCAGTGGGCTGGCTTAGGTGCTTCTCTCTAGAACAGGATGGGAGGAAGAGGACGGAGGGAGGAGCCTTTTTCTGAGGGTCAGAGAGCCTTACAGATGCTCTGTGTTGTCAGGGTCCTGGTATCCTAGGGACTCAGTGCAGACAGATTTCCAAAGGAATGAGGGGCCCTTCGTACCATCCGCCTGTGCTGGCTCCTGGCAGCCAGGTGAGCCTAGTGGCCGTGGGCTGCCGTGTGCCTTCGCAGCCAGATGGCAGCTTCATCCACATTTCCTTAGGACTCCTAGGGGGCCACAGAAGAAAAGTATTCTGAGTGAACACACATTTGAGAAATGAAATATTTTATATACAGACTTGGGCTTTGAGAAAAAGCATATGGATCTGGCCTCATTTTTAGATTCAAGAAATTCTTGAATCTTGAAAGCTTGCTATTTCCCTGATTTGATCTAATTAATTAATTAATTAGAGGCGGGATGTGGAGTACAGTGGCATGATTTCAGCTCACTGTAGCCTCCACATCCCGTGTTCAAGCGATTCTCCTGCCTCAGCCTCCTTTGTAGCTGGGATTATAAGTGCGCACCACCACGCTGGCTAATTTTTGTATTTTTAGTAGAAATAGGGCTTTGCCATGTTGGCCAGGCTGGTCTCGAACTCCTGGTTTCAAGTGATCCTCTCACCTC
Source organism: Piliocolobus tephrosceles (assembly GCF_002776525.5). Taxonomy (NCBI): domain Eukaryota; kingdom Metazoa; phylum Chordata; class Mammalia; order Primates; family Cercopithecidae; genus Piliocolobus; species Piliocolobus tephrosceles. Next base: position 103,429,605 of record NC_045448.1, read on the forward strand.
GGCCTCCCAAAGTGCTGGGATTATAGTCGGGAGCCACCTCCCGGCCATGGGTCTCGGGGCCGGGCCGGAGCAGGGGAGGCGCATCACGTAGAGCCACTGGAAATCCTTGTGTGCTCCTTTATGAGGCAGACTTACCATAGAGGACCAAATTTGCCCTCCCTTATCCAAGAGAGCAGGAGCCACGGCTCCCAGCTTTCTGTCTAGTGCACACATGGGAAGTCTATGCATGCTGAGCATGGGAGAGCCAAGCTGCCCCGGCCTGTCATGCAGCCTGAGTCTGGGGAAGTATTAAGCCTGGAAGCAACTGTGCTGACACACAGTAGGCTCTCACATGCGGGCTGAATGACCAGAGGGAGCGAGAGGTGGCATATAACTGAGACAGGGTTCTTCCCAAAGCGTTCTAGTGGGTGGATGGGGAGAGAGACAGAGAAGAGGAAACCTATTTAGCTACATCCTTACCGAAAGTAGGAGAGACAAATATAATTCTGGATTTGCAGAGAAATAAAAGTATATACCTTCTTGGGTCCTCTTAGGGATTAAGCTGAATTTTTTAAAGAATGTGTAACTAGTCTTGAATCTTCTGCATAGTTGTCATGCATTATTGCACATACTAATTTCAGCTTCAACAACAAATCTGATGTTTGTTGTTCCAGAGTCGGGTTGACCCCTATTTATTCCCTACTTATTTACAGTCTCATCAATGGCATGCGTTAAGATAGGGTGGTTGGGCTGGGTGTGGTGGCTCACGCCTGTAATCCCAGCACTTTGGGAGGCCGAGGCAGGTGGATCACAAGGTCTGGAGTTCGAGACCAGCCTGGCCAACATGGCGAAACCCCATCTCTACTAAAAATACAAAAATTAGCTGGGCATGGTGGTGGGCACCTGTAATCCCAGCTACCCGGGAGGCTGAGACAAGAGAATGCCATGAACCCAGGATGCAGAAGTTTCTGTGAGCCGAGATTGCACCACAGCACTCCAGCCTGGGCAACAGAGTGCAACTGTGTCTCAAAAACAAAAACAAAAAAAGGGATTATGGGTGGCACTTTTCCCCGCTAATCTTAGCTGTAGCTCTCTCTTAGGGTGATTGCTGTGGCCTGTTTGTGCAGGCACTGGAGGGTAGGTGTAGCTGGGATAGTCTCTATCCCCATAGGGCTGCTTCTGCAGTGACCTACAGGCTTGTGTGGCCACCTTTCGAATGTCAGGTCATCACCATTGTCTGTTCTTTTCTATAGAGGAAAAGTGAAGGCACTTAGGAAGTACTGGAAAGTCTCAGAAGCACGCTGTGACCAGTGGCTTTGTTTTTGCTGGTGGTCAGTAAAAGGAGTTGATAGATTTAGCATCAAAACTAACATCTGCTTTGAAACAGACCTAAAGGATAGGATGGTCTTATTCTCCACTTCATAAAGAGCTGATTTCTCATCTTTTCAAAGTCACTTTATCTTCATCTCAGTTATGCTGGAAATTTAACTATCTTGTATATAATACATATTTAATGAATGGTGAAATTGGAAGACAACTTTCTAGTAGGGAGGAAGGAAACTAACTCAGATCTTAGGAAAGTCCCCCCTGCTACTTAGTTTTTCGTAACTTGAGGTTTCTGGTCTCTGGCTACCCAAATGTGCAAAAGACAGATGTCTACAGGGAAAGCTAGGACAACCCTGAAAGGGGAATGGAGACTGTGTGCAGCATGCCCAGGCTACTCCGAAGCCACAGAGAGAGAAGCCAATTGAACTGAGGCAGCAGGTGCACTGGGTAGAACAAAATGGTTTAGTTGCCTCAGATACCGGAACACCTTCTTTTTTTTTTTGAGACAGAGTTTCGCTCTTGTTGCCCAGGCTGGAGTGCAGAGGCGCGATCTTGGCTCACTGCAACCTCCGCCTCCCGGGTTTAAGCGATTCTGCCGCCTCAGCCTCCCGAGTGGCTGGGATTACAGGCGCCCACCACCACGCCCAGCTAATTCTTGTATTTTTAGTAGAGGCAGGTTGGCCAGGTTGGTCTCAAACTCCTGACCTCGTGATCTGCCCAGCTCGGCCTCCCACAGTGCTGAGATTACAGGTGTGAACCACCATGCTCAGCCTGAAACACCTTATTCTTAATTTGAGGGATTCGGTGCAAAATTAAGTATAAGTCCTCCCACACTTCTGGTGGCTCAGTGCAAGTTTCTATGATTTGAATACTCACCATGTGTTCACTTTGCCTTCAACCATGTCCTAAGGGGAAAGAGATGCCCAGCTAGGAAGGAAGGCTGACAGGTGAACTCACTGGCGACTAGAACCACGTTTGTGAGACACTTGGGGGAGTAAGGGTTGATTTTATTTTCATCAAAGCCAACATGGCCTGCATGCTCTGAGGACAAGGGTGGAAGTTTTCCAATTTAAATGCATCGGACGTAGTCAGCTTGGGGAACTTGGGATCTCTTGAGGGGCCTTGCCTTCCGTTCTTGCAGTGTGTGAACTGGTAGAGCATTCACAGTGCCTTTCCTGTGTTCTCCCAGCTCCTCTCTGGAGGCAGCTCAGGCGCCCATGGGAACAGTAGTCCATGTTGTATCAGGCATTTAAGGAACTGCAGCTTTGGCCCCAGGAACTGGACCCATTGTGGTCTGTAGAATTTAATTTCTCTGTGTGTCCAGAGGACTTTCTGGGCATATATGTGTCTTCTCTTTTTGAGGGCTTGATAGTAAATTCCAGGGATTGTGCCATTTCTGTATGACAGCTGCTGCTTGTAAATCAGATGCGTGATGGTGGACATGAGACCTAGAAGGGGCTGCAGAAAAGGCATGTGTCCGGGAGCCCAGCCTGGCAATGGTTGGGGTGAGATCATATCTCCGGGGCCTCACAACCAGATCGTGCCTGAAAAGCTCACTTGAGCTGTGTGCAGCCGATTCCAGAGTTGAGAGTTTACTATCTTGCATTTATGGCATTTATGTAACATTTTAAAAAGTTGTACTTTTCCCGAAAGAAAATAGCTAAAGCTTTTTTTTTTTTTAAAGCTAATATGGTAGTCATATAGAAAATGTAAGCAAAATAAAATTGGAAAGTGGAAGTCCCACTGCGCAAAGACAATCACTATTAACACTTAAGATAAAGTCCTTGTACACATCCCTGTCTGGAAATTTTAAGGAATTTATGTAAAGTTAGGATCATACTGTAGGTACTATGCCTAATTTTTCTTTTACCATATTGTGGGCATCATTTTAGATTCACAGGGATCCCTTGAAGCAGAGAATTCAGACATTATTCCCATTTTGTAGCAATCAAAATGAGATACAGAGAGTCTCATTCGGGGTTACAGAGTACATAAGCAAGCCAAGAATTCATATTCCTGACTTAGAGCGAGTGCTAATTTCATCCTTATATTTATAAGGAACTTTATAAAGTGCGAGAGAAAAATCTTTCCCTCTGTATGTTGGAATTCCCCCTAATGACTAGAATTTTGCAGTATGACATAAATTGATCAGTATTTTCAAACATTGTGATTTGGCTGCTTTCTTTACTGGTTTTAGAGCCAAAAATCAGGATATGTGGAGTTGCCTGGGGGTTAGGATCCTGCTTTCCTCCTCATCAACATTCTCTCTTGTCAATACTGATGTGATGCATGAGCCACTGCACCCGACCTGGGTTCTTAAAATATATTTTTAAAAAATATAATAACTCATGTTTATTGCTTACTTACTGTGTGTCAGATACGCATCTAAACTTTTTTTCTTTTTTTTTTTTTCAGTCAGGGTCTCACTCTGTCACCCAGGCTAGAGTGCAGTGGTGCGATCTCGGCTCACTGCAACCTCTTATCCCCTGGGCTCAAGTGATCCTTTCATCTCGGCCACTGGGGTAGCTGGGACTACAGGTGTGAACCAACACACCCAGCTAATGTTTGTAATTTTTTGTAGAGACGGGATTTTGCCATGTTGTCCTGGCTGGTCTCAAACTCCTAAGCTCAAGTGATCCACCTGCCATGGCCTCCCAAAGTGCTGAGATTACAGACATGAGCCACCGTGCCTGGCCGCATTAAAATTTTTAATTGTTTTTTTGAGATTTAATTTACATACCATGTAATTGTTATACATGCTTTGAAAGTGTACCATTCAGTGTTTTTTACGATATTCATAGAGTTGTGCAACCATCACCACAATCAATTTTAGAACATTTCATCACCCCAAAAAGAAACCATGTACCCATGAGCAGTCACTTCCCATTTCTCTCTCTTCCCCCAAGCCCTGAGCAATCACTAATCTATTTTCTGTCTCTAGAGATTTGCTTATTCTGGATATTTCATTTAAATGGAATCAGGCAGTATGTCGTCTTTTTGTGTCTGGTTTATTTCACTCAGTATGATATGCTTAAGGTTCGTCTCTGTTGTGGCACACATCAGTACTTCATGTTTTATGGCTAAACAATACTTGATTGTATGCATATGCTACATTGTGATTACCCATTTATCAGTTAATGGACATTTGGATGATTTCTACCTTTTGGTTATAGACAGTGCTGCTAAGAACATTTGTGTGCAAGGCATACATTTTCAATTCTCTTGGGCATATCTGCCTAGGAGTGGAATTTCTTGGTCAAGTGTTAAGTCTGTTTTCAGCCTTTTGCAGAGCTTCCAGAGTGTTTACCAACATGACTGCACCATGTTAATTCCCATCAGCAGTGCAGTAGGATTCCAGTTTCCTCACATCCTCCTCACCACTTGTTATCAAACTTTTTGAAACTTGGATTCTTAAGCAATTGTTTTTCTGGTATTGCTCTGTGTTACTCAAACCAGGAAGGAATGCTTATTTGGCCTGTGAGTTTATTAAATTACTTCTGTGCAGAGGCAGCACGTCTGCTCTGTGTCCTTGTTCTGAAGGTTGGCTGTGCAGTTAGAATGTGGGATGCCCACGTGCACCAGCACAGGACGTGCATGGTGCCTTTTTTGCACTCACTTAAATACAAATTGTGCCAGTGGCTTTAAAAGTATTTTCTTGGCTGGGCACGGTGGCTCATGCCTGTAATCCCAGCACTTTGGGAGGCTGAGGTGGGCGGATCACCTGAGCTCAGGAGTTTGAGACCAGTCTGAGCAACATGGCAAACCCCATCTTTACTATAAATACAAAAATTAGCTGGGCATGGTGGCGCGCGCCTGTAGTCCCAGCTACTTGGGAGGCTGAGGCAGGACAATCACTTGTACCAGTGAGGTAGAGGTTGTAGTGAGCCGAGATCGTGCCACTGCACTCCATCCTGGGCGACAGAGTGAGACTGTCTCAAAAATAAAATGAAACAGAAAAGTAAAAGTATTTTCTTCGGTAATCTTAGATGTCCATTGACCTTTCCTATCTCTTCTTCTTCTTCTCTCCCTGTCCTTCCCTAGAGACCTGGAAGCCAGAGCACAGAATGAGTTCTTCCGGGCTTTCTTCAGGTTGCCGAGGAAGGAAAAGCTGCACGCGGTTGTGGACTGCTCGCTCTGGACGCCGTTCAGTCGCTGTCACACCGCGGGGCGGATGTTCACCTCTGACAGCTACATCTGCTTTGCCAGCAGAGAAGACGGCTGCTGTAAGATCGTCCTGCCACTCAGAGAGGTAGACCGGCCCTACTGTCTGCTTCCTGAAGCAGCCTTTTGTTGTTCGAACCCAAGGTGGCTCGCTGTGAGATGGGAGTGTGGGAGGGGAAGTTCAGACGGCACGGCTTTGCCATCTGCAGATGGATGACTACAAGGCTGGGCTTCTTGAGGGAGGCATGGCCTCAACTGGACCATTACCCATTCGGCCATTGCTTTTTCTGCTGTTGCTATGGCATCCTGAAATTTGCTAACAAGTGACTGCTGAGTACAGGGAACTCTAACCTCCACATTACCGATAAAGCTGTTATTAAAAAGTACATGCCTAGAAATTAAAGATTTTTCCAGCAGCTGCTAGGAATGAATCCTCCCCTTTCACTCACCAAAAATAAAGGAAAAAAAAAGCAACCTACAAAAAAATCACCTTTTAAAAATAAATGGTAAATTGACTGGCTTTTATATGCTCCTGGAACTGCAGTTAAAAATTCTAAAATGCTTCCTTTGACAGGGATCAGGTCCCTTCTTCCTATAAAATACTGCAGTTCTCTTTTCGGAAATGGGGGCTCAGATTATGTCTAGACTGAACAGCTCAGTCCTTTGGCTTCAGGGCAGCAGCTCTGGTGAGATGGTACCCACAACTCTGTTTACACATCAGGACCTCCAGATTCTTCTTTCTGATAACAAACGTTCTGAGCATTATTCTTTGGAAAAACTCAAAACTCTTAAATTTTTTCTTTTTTTTTTTTTAGAGAGGAGGGTCTCACTGTATTGTCCAGGCTGGTCTCGAACTCCTGGGCTCAATCGATCCTCCCACTTGGCCTCTGACAATGCTGGGATTACTCCTTGTGGTCTCCTACCTCCATGTTGTTATTCTGTAGTAGATGTCTTCATTTTACAAATATTTTTACTTATTAATGGAGCAAGAAATCCAGAAGCCAACTTACATGCTTAAAAAATGTATTTTGGTAATGTGTACCTAACCAGAAATGCCATTTTAACCATTTTAAGTGTATTAAGTACATTCACACTGTTGTGCAACCATCAGCACCATCCATCTCCAGAACTCTTTCATCACTGACAACGGAAACACTGTCCCCAGAAAACAACTCCCCTCTTCCCCTTCCGTCAGCCCCTAGCAACCATCCTTCCATTTCCCATCTCTATGAATTTCACTCCTCCGGGTACCTCATACAAGTGGATTCATACAGGATTTGCGACTGGCCTTGTTCACTTAGCATAATGCCCTTGGGGCTTATCCATAGCAGAGCCTCTGTCCGAATCCCCCTCTTCAAGGCTGGGTCATACTCCGTTGTATGGATAGACCACACTTTGTTATCCAGTTGCCCCTTGATGCAGCCTTGCACAGCCTCCCCTTGTGGCGGTGGTGAGCAGTGCCGCTTTCTCACCTTTGCATCATCTCCTTTCTGCAGTAATTGTGCCTTGCCCTGTGTTTCGGGACATCTTCTGCATATGTAATAACATGCCTGCCTTCCTCCCTCCCTGCTGTCCCTGCATGTTGCCTCTCGCGCAGGTGGTGAGCATCGAGAAGATGGAGGACACGAGCCTGCTGCCACACCCCATCATCGTCAGCATCAGAAGCAAGGTGGCCTTCCAGTTCATCGAGCTCCGGGACCGAGACAGCCTGGTGGAGGCATTGCTTGTGAGGTTGAAGCAGGTCCATGCCAACCACCCCGTGCACTACGACACCTCTGCGGATGATGACATGGTATGGTCTCTCCCGACCCTGATGATCCCCTTCTTCATGTCTCAGGCCGTGGTCTCCAAAGGGGAGTACACATGAGGAGACCCATGTGGGGATGAGAAGAGTGTGGGGCCCTTGTGTGGTCTGCTGTCATTTCTGATGTGCTGGGTGTCCTGAGAGGGTTTGGGGAATTGCCCCACAGCTTGGAGGGGGTGACGGGGACACCACTCACAGGGGAGAAGGGTTGCTATCCCTGCTCCTGAGGTTCAAGGATGGCCTGATTAGAGGCACATGTAACCTGCTAAAAGAGGAGCTTCGTCGGCCCTGAGGTTGGGTAGCTGCACAGGTGGCCCTGGGGTGGCTGGGGCCTGGTCTCCTTTCTTCATGTATCTTCTTTTTCTCAATCTCTTTTCACCCAAAGTAGTGATGGGGAGAAAAGGAGGTACACCCTCTCTCCACCCCAGGGCTCCTTTCTCAGGATGGCCATCCTCCTGTCCATAAGCTGAGGGGAGGCTGGGCTGCCCAATTAGGAACTGCGTATGGACCCAGATATGGACCTGGGCTCTGGGGACAGGGACAGCCTCTCCCGGAGCATGCGGTGGGACTGTGTCTTCCTAGGAACCCTGTCTGGTCTGGCGTCAGTCTGTCTTCCCCCTGAGTCACTGAAGTCTGCTATGCCCATGCATCCAAAGGCAACACAAAGACTGTCCCCTCGACTAAAGCCATGATTTTCTCCGTCTCTCTATCTCTCTTGCTGTGCAGGCGTCACCCGTGTTGCATTCAACAAGCATGTGCGGTGATCACAGGTTTGGGGATCTTGAAATGGTGTCTTCTCAAAGTAGCGAGGAGAGTGAAAAAGAGAAGAGCCCGCTGCTGCACCCCGATGCCCTGGTCACTGCCTTCCAGCAGTCAGGCAGCCAGAGCCCCGACTCCCAAATGGTGGGTGACGCCTGGTGCCCAAGCTGGACCACAGAGCTGAGCCGTGGGCTTGGGGGGTTGCCCAGCTGTTTAAGTCACCATGGAACACGACACCTGACCTTGGGAAGCTAGCGCTCCTCCTCCCTCTTGTTCTCATGGGTGAAAAGTGAGAGGGGTCCACTGAGGTGGTCAGAGGACTGAGGGACAGCTCTCCCACCCACCCTTCGTTAACCCTCGGGCAGCTCTTGGCTGTGGGGCCTGGGGAGCTGCCCGCACTGCCCCTTGGGGGTCCCTCTCCTTCCAGCCAGTGCTGTCTGTGTGTCCCTCATTCCAGCTTCCCTTTTTTTTTGTCTACTGGGAGAAGGGGTCACCAGTCTTCTAGTTTTACTAAACTGGAAATATTTTTGCTATATTTACTTACAGATTTCTTCTTTGTAGGGAGAACTTAAGGGAAATGTCACGTATAGTCTGGTAAAGATGCTGCAAGTTGTGCTTTGAAGTGGGGCCATGGCAGGCAGGGTGCTGCATTGGACCATGAGCACCCGGCAGTGGCCATGAACCTGTTACCCCGAGCTGATTTTTGGTTGCTTAACGGCTCCTGTAAAATCTGTTGTTGGTTTTATTTATCCAAAACTGAGCCTTCTCATAAGCTTTACACGTGGATCCTTAATTAACTTCTGTTGACAAAATGTATGAGAATGTTAAATATATGTATTTATTTCTGCCATTCCTGGAGAATACAGATAATCAAAAGCAAATATAAATACCTTGTTTAAAAGGCACTAAACGTTCCTGCCACCTAGGGGTAATTTCAGGTATTTTCAGTTGCCTAGGGAAATGGTATCTTTCTCATTCCTGTTAATGAGAACAATGCAGTTTTCTTCAGGTTTCGGTTTTCCCTCTGGCTGTCAGGAAGCTCAGGGGAAGTTGTGATACCCCTGCACTCCCCTTTGCCCTCCGAGCTGACCAGTGTCTTTTCGGCAGATGCAACATCCTGAGAAAGCTTCCCCCAGCATCCCCCTTACCCACCTGTCCCTCCCATCTGATTTGGGCTACTTTAATACTTGGATTTACCTATCCTTGTTATCAACCTTGCTAAGGAAATTGTATTTTATTTGTATAAATGCTCCCCCTGGGCTCTGAGCTCCTGCAGGGCCGTCCTCTGTGCCCCCGGTAGAGGTTCAGAAATATTTGTGGCTTGAATACAAATGTCCTTGCCCGTTGCTGTTGGCAGAGGCAGTACTTCCTCCATCACCAGTGGTGCCTTGGTGGGCGGGGGGGTGGTGAGGACGGACTTCTTTGTACATTAAGAATATTCCCATTTCCAGTCCAGAGAACAGATAAAAATAAGCCTGTGGAATGACCACTTTGTGGAATACGGCAGAACCGTGTGTATGTTTCGCACAGAGAAGATTCGGAAGCTCGTAGCCATGGGCATCCCTGAATCTTTGCGTGGGAGACTTTGGCTTCTCTTCTCAGGTAAGCGCTTTTGGTGTCTCTAAGCTACTTGTTCTTTTTGTCATGGACACAGGAACAGCCCACCCGGCCCGGAGCAGCGCATGTGTTTATGTGCAGATGACATGGTTCTGTCCTTGGGTCATTCCTGTGATTTCCCAGCTGAGGACTTCCACCCCCTGTTGTGTCAGCTGTGGGACCTGGGTCAGGCTGCCTGGGCCTCTGGGCTGTGGCGTCCAACTGGGTAAATGTGAGGTCTGGGCACAGTGACAGCCACTCCTTCAAAAATGCCTTCTACATAGTGCTGAGACTTCTATTCAGAACCCCCTGGAAGTGAAGTGTCTGTAGTGTGTGAGCTCTGAAGTAGATGAAACAAAAAGTCCTCATCCATTGTCAACTGGCTGGGCTGCTGAAACACATCCCTCGGAGTGTGGCTACCATGGGTCCCTCCTCCGGTGAAGACACGTGGCGGGCACCAGAGGCAAAAGTGCAGATTTCCCTTCTGTTCCATTTCCTCTGTTCTGCTGCACCTATTCAGGGAGGGCCTCTTTTAGCCTCAGAACCCTGGGGCCTCTCCCTGCACCTATTGGAGAACGCCTGGGAACCCTCATCAGGACATTTAATGATAGGTGGGCTGAGCCTGGGACCAAACTTCCCCGGGGACATACTGGGTAGGCATTTGTCTGTCCCTCCGTATCAGCTGTGAGCCACTTGCTCCTTGGGGCAAAGGCGCTTGGGCTCGAGGGCAGGAAGGGAAGGCCCTGCCATTGGAGTGTGCCTTTGCTGCTCCTCAGGGTGCTGTGGGAGGCCAGCTGAGAGGGTCCCTTCCCCAGATGTCCTCATGGTGCTCTTGTCAGCATGGAGGCGCCTGGAGGCTGGGCTGGGTACCTGTGCCCTGCTCCGTCACTCTTCCTGGGACTGGAAGCATCCCTTGTCCTACTTCACCATCATCCTCTTGCTGGTTCCTTATCTACCCCCAACTTTGTCCCTCACTTTCCTCTTCCCTGTCTCCTCCCAGCCCCCAGCCTCCTGCCTGGGATGCCCGGACACAGCCCTCATACTGAGTGGCACGCTCACTGTGTTGGGTCAGTGGTCACTGATGCTGCCTGCACCGGTGCGCCCCTCGTCTCCCTCCTGCCTCCAGGCTTCCGTAGCTAACTTCCAGAGGCGCAGCACTGAAACACCTCCTTTTAAAAGTGAAAAATGTCTTCTGTATTTTTGTATATAAAAATAACATCCATTCATAGTTGAAAAACAAAGGCATGGAGGAACGAGCAAAGACAGTGCTTCCTTCCTCAGAATCCCACCACCTGAAGGTGAGGCCTGTCACTGCCCAAGGCCTGCATTCCTCTAGGTCACTTTAACGCATATGTGCGCACACACACATGCACAGACACACGTGCGCACACGCATATGCACACACTTTTCATAAGCGACGCACTCATCCCTCCATCTTGCCCGCCTGGTGAGGCCTGGGCTGTAGCTCTGGCTGTGGGTGGCTGGCGCAGGAGTTTTCTGGGCTCAGTCCTTCTGCTGCAGTTTGTGCATCTCAGATCTGACTTCGGAGTTTGATGTGGGCGCTGTGCTGCTGGCCCCTTCACTCCATCATAGCTGCGCCCCCTCATGTGCCTCACGCATCGGTGCTCAGTGTCATTTCTTGTTGAATTAACGCATGAAATTTCCGTGTGCATGCGCATGCTTGCACACTCCTGTTACTAGGGAATACAATGTGTAAAAGCATATTAATACAGTTATTTCTGTTATGAGCTTTCTCCCCTTCGCTCTATAAGGTTATTCTTGGAAAAGCCATACTATTTTTTAAAATTTGTTTTTTGGACTAGGCTACATGGCAGAAATGAAGTCCTTACCCTGTCGCCCAGGCTGGAGTGCAGTGGTGTGATCTCGGCTCGCTGCAGCCTCTGCCTCCTGGGTTCAAGGCATTCTCCTGCCTCAGCCTCCTGAGTAGCTAGGATTATAGGCACTCGCCACCACACCTGGCTGATTTTTATATTTTTAGTAGAGACAGGATTTCACCATGTTGGCCTGGCTGGTCTTGAACTCCGGACCTCAAGTGATCCACCTGCTTCGGCCTCCCAGATTGCTGGGATTACAGGTGTGAGCCACTGTGCTCAGCCAATATTTTGTCCTTCAGTAAGTAACGAGATCCCACAGGGGTCCCCTGATGGGGCCAGCGTCCTCTTCATCATGACACCATCCTAGTAATCATTCCCCCTTGAAACATTGCTTTTAAAACTCAGATGCTGTGACGGACCTCGCCTCACACCCTGGTTACTACGGGAATCTGGTGGAGGAGTCCCTGGGGAAGTGCTGCCTGGTAACCGAGGAGATAGAACGAGACCTGCACCGCTCACTGCCGGAGCACCCCGCCTTCCAGAACGAAACGGGGATCGCTGCTTTGAGGAGAGTCTTGACCGCCTATGCCCACCGGAACCCCAAGATTGGATACTGCCAGGTGAAAGGGGTGTGCTCTGGGGTGCCGAGAGTCTCTAGTTGGTGTCTCACATTGACCTTCCCAGGGTTTCATTTCCACTCCCAGTCATCCGGTCCTGAGTGTTGTCACGCGAAGGCACTGTACTCGGTCCCTTTCCGGAAAGAAAGTATCAAGTGAGGGCCAGAGGGACTCATCTTTTTATAATCAGCGAATCATGAGGTTAGGAGATCGAGACCGTCCTGGCCAACATGGTGAAACCCCGTCTACTAAAAGTACAAAAATTAGCTGGGCATAGTGGCACGAGCCTGTAATCCCAGCTGCTCAGGAGGCTGAGGCAGGAGAATCGCTTGAACCCGGGAGTCAGAGGTTGCGGGGAGCCGAGATCGCGCCACTGTGCTCCAGCCTGGCGACAGAGCGAGAGTCTGTCTCAAAAAAAAAAAATGTACCGAGTTCCTGAAAAGAGGAGCGTGCATATGTAGTGGTTGTTGGTGGCAGAGCGGATTCAGTCTTCGACGCCCCTCTTGAGCTCAGACATAGGAGGGCATTAATAGAATTTCTAGACTTCTACAGAAATTACAGGAATTATTTAAAATGGCAGCGCTGTTTGGGGAGAAAGAAGATGATCAGGGCCGATCCCCTTCCTTTAGGACACATGAGTGGAGGTGAGAGGTCTGCTGAGCTTTCCCGAGCTGAGGGTGTGGTCAGCAGGCAGTCCATTAAAGCAGCAGCCAAACCCAGTACAAGCCCGGATTAGTGAAGCTCCTGACATTTAAAAATTTAAGATTTCAAACTTCGTTTTCCTGTGAATAAGCAGTCAGTGAGCGAATTAAGGTGTGTGTGTGTGTGCGCACGTGCATGCGTGTGTCTGAACAAACAGAGAAGAGCTGGATTTAAACCAACCCTAAGACTTGCACCACAGCTAGATTCCACATTGCTAGACCGGGACCGGATCTGAGTGGTGACTGATTGCTCAGCTGGGTGTGTCCTGTGAGGACAGTGTTGATATCATGGTCATTCCACTGCACAGTGTCAGTGTGACTGGTGTACACTGGATCTCTCACCTATGAAATCTTTACTTTTGTGGGTTGTTTGGGCTTGGATGCTTGTAACATCTCTGTGGCATCACGTGGGCTGGTCAGTAACTGCCCTCCTTGACTCCCGAGCAGTCCATGAACATCCTGACCTCCGTGCTGCTGCTGTACGCCAAGGAGGAGGAAGCCTTCTGGCTGCTCGTTGCCGTGTGTGAGCGGATGCTGCCTGATTACTTCAACCACCGAGTGATCGGTAAGCAGACCCCCTCCTCCTCCTGTGTACCTGGGGAAGAGTGACAGAGCCTGGGCAGGATGTTTCTCATCAGTCCTGTTTACAGAATCTGTCAGCACCACTCAGCTAGTCTGTTTGCAAACACAGTTTGACTCCTGAATTTGCAAAACTAACTCGGGAAGTTCTCTGCACAGTTCTGACAATGTAGTGGAATAAAGACCTACAGAGTCGGGATTAAAACAAACACATGACTTTAGATGGATAGCTGAACTTACAAGAAGGGAAGAAAGATCCAAGGCCCAGGAAACAAGTCAGAAAGTGAAAACCAGGGTGGTTTTCCACGGATGCCATGGCCTGGAAAGGGAGGGTGGGGGTGTGGGGCGATGCCTCTCGGTAGCCCAGGGAGCTTGTTCAGACAGAAGGCCCTCGGTTCCCCTAGAGACAGGAGGTAGGTGGGACGGAACTAGAGACCCTCAAGGCCCTTGTGGTCAGTTAAAGGGCAGACTTGGAAAAGTCCCCCACTTCCATAAGGACATCCTAAGAAGGCTCGTTGGCTGCTGTCTGGATTCTGGGTAACCTGTGGCCTTGCAAAACTCCTGCACTGGGTACCTGACTTTCATGTGGTTGAGATTTAAATGTGTGTTGTCTCTGTGGTCCGGCAACCTCCTAGTAAACAATACAAAAATGGCTTTGGGCTGGTGATACTCTTAAGGACCCTTCCTAGTAATGCAGATGAGAGATAGAGCTGGCCTAAAATTAGGGTGGCAGCCCTGGGAACAGAACCAACTTGAGACAGAATTTAGCAACTGAGTGGATGTAGGAGCAAAGTGGGAGGAAGGCGCCTTTAAAGACTCTGCCCTCAGGACTGAAGGGTGAACCCTAGGAATAAGGAGGGGCAGGTGGGTGGTGTGGTCAGCAGGGAAGGCGGTGATGGCTCTGTGCCTTCTGGCCCAGGTGTGCCGTTCCCTGAGCCTTCGGCCGTGCACACCAGCTCCTCTGTGTGCCTGAGTGGCTAGCTGGCTTGCTTCCCTTTTTACTTTGTGTTGTGGGAAGCAGCATAAGGAACAGAGCAGCAAGGAGTAATTAAAACCTCGGCGTCATTGAGAGACATGCTGTCAAAGCCACTGTTGATGATTGTTGCTATGTGACAGCTCATACGCAACAGTGCCAACTAGACCCTCTGTGAGAGTGCACGTGCCTGTGTGGACACTGCCCCAAGACAGGAGGGGACCTTTGGAACACATGCATCACCCCAGCAAGTTCTCTTCTGCCCCCTCCAGTACCATAGGCAGCAGCTGGTACTGAGTTCTGTCAGCATGGATTAATTTGGCCTACTCTTGAACCTTGTATAAATGTAATCATGGAGGACGGGGTCTTCTGTGTCTGGCTTCTGTCGCACAGCAGAGTGTCTGTAAGAGGCTGCCATGTTGTTGGTGTGTTTGTAGAGCTTGCTCCTCTTTGTTGCTGAGTAGGATTTCACTGGTGTGCTTGTCCAGTCACCTGCTGATGTGCATTTTAGTTGTTTCCAGTCTTGGAATATGATAAATAAAGTAGCAGTGAGCAGTCATGTAAGTCTTTTTATGAATATATACTGTCATTTTTCTTGGATATTTACCTAGGAGAAAAATTGAGGGGTCATATGTTAGATGTATGACTTACTAAGAAACTCAGTGTTCCAGAGTGGATGTAACATGTTCATTTGTCTCATACCAGCATTGTAGGAGAGTTCAGCTTGCTCCACATCCTTGCTAACACTTGGTATTGTCCATCTTTTTAATTTTAGGCATCTAGTGGGTAAGAAGTAGTATAATTATGGTGGTTTTAATTTGCATTTCTCTGATGATTAATGATGTCTCTTTGCTTACTGACCATTTGTTTATTGACTCTTCTGAGTGTTCAAATCTTTAGCCTCTTTAAAAAAGGTTGGTTGTTACTTTATAAGTTGCAAGAGTTCTTTCTTTTGAATATAAGACCTCTGTCAGGCATATGGATTGCAAATATTTTCTCCAAGTTTGAAGCTTGCATTTTCATTTTATTAATGGTGTCTTTTGTAGAATAGCAGTTTTAATTTTGACGAAGTCCAGTTTACAGTTTTTTTCTATGGTTAGTACTTTTTATGTCATAAGAAATGTATTTTTCTTAAATTTTATTCTAAAAATTTTACAGTATTAACTTTTATATGTAGGACTATGGTCTAGTTCACATGTGTTTTTCTGTATGGTGTGAGGTAGGGGCTAGTGTTCCTTTTTTATTTTCCCCCATGCTAGTGTCCAGCTGATCAAGCAGTATTTTTTTTTTTTTAAGGCTATCTTTTACCCATTGAATTACCTTGGTCTAAATGTCAGAATCAATGAACTAAGCATGGATGCTTTTCTGGACTCAAATTCCATCTTTGTTCTGTTTACCTCAAAGTGATTTTAATTTCAGACTGATCTTAGAGAGTGAGTCTCACCCCAGCTAGAGCCCTGTGGTCTTCCTTTTCCAGGGGCGCAAGTGGACCAGTCTGTCTTCGAGGAGCTCATCAAGGGTCACCTCCCGGAGCTGGCGGAGCACATGAACGACCTCTCAGCCCTGGCATCCGTCTCTCTGTCGTGGTTCCTGACCCTGTTCCTCAGCATCATGCCTCTAGAGAGTGCGGTGAATGTGGTAGATTGCTTCTTCTATGATGGCATCAAAGCCATCTTCCAACTGGGACTGGCTGTGCTTGAGGCCAATGCTGAGGACCTGTGCAGCAGCAAGGACGATGGCCAGGCCTTGATGATCCTCAGCAGGTGGGCCCCGCTGTGCCTCTGTGGCCAACCAGAGATGGAGGAGGCAGCAGCACGTGCCCAGTAGGGCTATCCATGGGGAAGTTTTTTTTTTTTAATTGAGACAGAGTCTCACTCTGTCGCCCAGGCAGGAGTGCAGTGGCACAATCTGCTCACTACAACCTCCGCCTCCCAGCTTCAAATGATTCTCCTGCCTCAGTCTCCCGAGTAGCTGGGACTACAGGAACCCACCACCACGCTCGGCTAATTTTTGTAATTTTGGTAGAGACGGGGTTTCACCATGTTGGCCAGGCTGGTCTGGAACTCCTGGCCTCAAGTGATCCACCCACCTCGGCCTCCCAGAGTACTGGGATTATAGGCGTGAGTCACCGCCTGGCCCCTGTGGAGGTTTTCTGTTCCACTCTGCCTCTTGACATTCTGTGGCCTCCCTGAGCCAGTTTGCCATGTGGCACTGTCCCAGGCATGGGGTGAAGGGTGAAGGGTGACATCGTCTCTCACTCCTTTGCACAGTGAGAGAGTCCAGGAAGAGCAGGGCCGTAAATGCTTTTCTTTAAGAAGATTAATGGACTCAACAGTGGCCTTGAACAGGGCTTGGGGGACACCAGGCATCATGGGTGTCAGGCAGCCAGCGAGAGTTTGCAGACATTTTCTGCATAAGGCTAGTGAGCAGCAGTGAGGGAAAAGGCCCACTAGGATGAGCACCAGAGCTGGGCTTTCTAGGAGCCGAGGGCAAGTCAGATGACATTGAAAAAAGGGGGTTCTTTTTCAGAGCATAATGGAAGCTTAACCTTGCATGTATGTACAGAATGTTGGGCTTACTGGAGAGTTTCAGGCCTGGAAAGCCACCTGTGGAGCCCGATCCACAAGCCGGGCTTCATGGCTGCTTCTCGCTTCTCTAAAATGAGCGGAGCAGCTGCAGCCTTGCCCTCCTCCCAGGTGTTGGTGTTTGAAGTGCCCTGGCATGTCTGACACCGTAAAGGCAGCACGTGTTGTGTGGTACCCGAATGAGGATGGACTTGGGTGTTGACAGGGCGGTGTGTTCAGGTTTCTAGATCACATTAAGAATGAGGACAGCCCAGGGCCCCCAGTTGGCAGCCACCATGCCTTTTTCTCCGACGACCAGGAGCCCTACCCCGTGACTGACATTTCAGACCTGATCCGGGATTCCTATGAGGTAACGGGAACCCCCGTCCCATGCCGCGTTGTAGCCCCCAACCCCCTGGGAATCGTGACTGGGGGATGGATGTGGAGGGAGGTTCCTGGGCCACTTCCTGTCTCCACACTTCGGATGAGCATGGGACTGGGCAAGTGGTTCCTTGTTTCCCTGCAGAAATTTGGAGACCAGTCTGTGGAGCAGATCGAACACCTGCGTTACAAGCACAGGATCAGGGTTCTCCAGGGCCACGAGGACACCACAAAGCAGAATGTGGTGGGTAGCAGACGCCTCACACTGGTGCTCACAGTATTGGGGAGCCAACCTGGAAGTGTGTGTGTGTCCTTTTTGGTCATGTCATAAGAATGCCAGCTTTGAAAAATGAATTTTGTTTTTTGCATTACATTAACAATGTAGGAGTGAAGTAGTGTAGAAACAGTGTGGGCTTTGGAGCCAGGTGGTGTACTCAACACTGTGAGCCTGTTTCCCCCATGTAAAATGGGGATAACAGTGCCCGCTGCGCAGTTAAATGAGGTTGGGGTCTATAGTGCCTAGCACAGGGGGCCTGCAGGGGCATTAGCTGGTGCTCAGAAGGCTCCTCCTGCTCATGCTGTTTCTCTGCTAGCTTCCTGGCTTCCATTAGAGCTCAGTAGGTTTGTTCTTAGGCACTGATGTGTGAACTGGAAAGAAACTGAGGATGAAACACCTGGGAAAGATACCTGGAAGTGATCTTTATGTCAGAAAAGAGCCTTTGCAGGAGGGAAGCTGATGCATGGGCCCCTTGGGTCCCTTTCAGGAGGAAGAGTCCCCTCCTGCCCTGACCCCCGGGGGTGCAGGCCTAGATGTCATGCCATTGCTGTTTATTCTTTCCTCAAGCTTCGAGTCGTTATCCCGGAAGTCTCAATTCTTCCTGAAGACCTGGAGGAGCTCTATGACTTATTCAAGGTATGCAGCTCTGGGAAGACGAGGGGTTCCAGGCCCTGAGCTGGCCCGAGCTGTGGTGTCCAGCCTGCCCAGGGGCCAGCATGCAGCTGCCTGCAGGGCTCTGTGGAACAGAGGCTGGAGCTGCCCCCCTTGAAGCTGTCTTAGCCTGCCTACTCACTTCTACCCAGAAACCTCTCTCCCCACCCTCCGCCCTGGAACGTGGGAGGAGGGAGCCGGGGTGCTCTTTGGGCAGCCCAGCAGGCCTGGCCTCGCAATGAAGCAGCTGCACTCTGCTGGGAAGGCTTCGTTGCTGTGATCTACTCTGCTCGCCGCTGCTCTGAGTGCGGGCTCTGGGTCCTAGTCCGCAGGAGATGAAACAGTGACCCTTATTGAAATCATCACCCGATGCACTTTTTAATTACTTGTGACCCCACCCCACAGTACATGCGTGCATATTTTCGTATTTGTGTGGCAGGTATGCATGCAAGTTCACATTCTATTATTCCTGAACATTCTTCCATGTTGCCGTATAGTCTTAATCATTTTAAATAACTCTATGATCTGTCATACAGCTAATACTTAATATAGTTAACGAGATTTTTAATATTTGGATATTTACCTGGAATCATCCTGCAAAGAACATCTTCAGGCATGTTTGCTAGAGTTTTCTTGCTCAAAAAAGTGAATGGAAATGAGGAAGAGAGGCAGGCACATTGGTGGACTCTTGCTACCCTGGCAGAGAAGGGGAGGAAGTGCAGCTGCAGAAAGCAAGCCTGGCAGGGAAAGGAGTGCGGCTGCCCCAGCTCGTCCTGGTGGGGGCTCCGTGCCCCTTTCCTTCCTGAGCTCAGGTTCCCGGCACAACTGAAATGAGTCAGCACAGTTCAGGGCTTCGGAAGCCATGGAGCAGGCCTTTCCCTGCAGTCACTGACAGGATTGTTGGGCTGGTTGGTAGGTTCCTGCACTCCTCATTCCTAATGAGCAGGATATGTGGTGAGAATTAGCAGGCCGCTTTCTCCTGTAAACATCATGTTTGCACGTTTTATTGTTTCCTTTGTTGTGTGAAGGCAAAATATGAAGTCACAGGTTACTTGGTATCCCAACCCCCCAGCCTTATTTTGGCTTTTGTCAAGGAAGGAAAACGGAATATTAGGAACATAAAAGTAGGCAAACAAATTATGTGAGTTTTGGCTTGTGTGTTTTTTTACCTTAAAAAGACTTTTACTTATTTAGGGCTAATTGTTCTCAAGTTGAGAGAGTAGGAACCTTCGCATGCCGGAATTTATGTAATTTAAAGGATGGCTTTAAATTCACAATAAAAACAAATTTTGTTAAGTACCAGCCACATCGTTCATGTTTCATAGGAAAGATTAAAGAAGGCCTTCAGAGCCAACCATGCTTGTTTCCTGTTTCTGTCCTTCCTACGAAGGACGAACAGTGTTGGTTGGTACTTGAGAAAATTTATTTTTATTGTTAGTTTAAAGCCATTCTTTAAATCACATCAATTCAGGTCTGTTATATCTCCTTTTCTCTCAAATTGAGAACAGCTTCATTACTTTATCTCCGCAAGTAGGATGTGAACAGTATAAATACAGACTTGGTGCATAAGCTACTCCTGGAAGCATGGGGCCTGAAACAGTGCCTTGTGTATTCCACAAACGCGTTCGTACCGCTAAGCAGTGAAATTCACCCGGTGTTGCTGGGTTATTCTGCTCTAGAGAGCATTTGGTCTCTTCAGTGTTATTTTGCTTCCTTTCATGTTCTGCATAAGACTTATTTTCGAAGTTTAATTGAAAGACACAAAGCTAAATAAAATTACACCTACTCTTACCATTGAAAAAAGAAAAAGCTTCTAAGCAAGAAAGGAAAGTGGCTGGGTGCAGTGGCTCACCCCTGTAGTCCCAGCACTTTGGGAGGCCAAGGTGGGAGGATTACTTGAGGTCAGTAGTTCAAGAGCAGCTTGGCTAACATCGTGAAAACCTGTCTCTACTAAAAATACAAAAATTAGCTGGGCGTGGTGATGCGCACCTGTAATCCCACTGACTTGGGAAGCTGAGGCAGGAGAATTGCTTGAACATGGGAGGTGGAGGTTGCAGTGAGCCAAGATCACAGCCACGGCACTCCAGCCCTGGAGACAACAGTGAAACTCCGTCTCAAAATAAATAAATTAAAAAAAAAAAAAAAAAAAAAAAAAAAAGGACCTATCATGCCCCTATTACTCTCCCTGTACAGGTAATTATGGTTAACAATTTGCATATCTTTCCAGAATTTTCCTTCTTGTGTCTGTCTATAAATACACACATGCCTACAATACATATATACACACTCACTTTTCTTTCCCACATAGAAGTGAAATTATAGTATATATAATGACCTGCAGGTTTTTTTTTTTGTTTGTTTCAGTTGACCATATATCATGAACTTTGTTCTAGATGAGAATCTATAGATCTTTTCTCATACTTTTTTAGTGATTGCCGTTTCCTCGTAGGGCCGAACTCTGATATATTTAATCATTCATCTCTTGAGTGACATTTGTGTTGCTTCCGGTTGTTGCTGCTTGACATTGAGCACCTATGCATTTCCTGGACCCCAGTGCTGCTGATTCTGTAGAATGTGTTTCTTGAAGTGGAACTGTTGGCTCATGGGTGACGTATATATCCAACTTTAGTCAGTACTGCTAAAGCATTTTTGATTTTTTCAAATGACAGTTCGGGCTGGGCACAGTGGCTTATGTCTGTAATCTCAGCACTGTGGGAGGCCAGCACAGGTGGATCACTTGAGTTCCGGAGTTTGAGACCAGCCTGGCCAACATGGTGAAATCCCATCTCTACTAAAAATACAAGAATTAACCAGGCGTGATGGCATGCACCTGTAATCCCAGCTACTTGGGAGGCTGAGGCAGGAGAATTGCTTGAACCTGAGAGGCAGAGGTTGCAGTGAGCAAAGATCACACCACTGCACTCCAGCCTGGGCAACAAGAGTGAGACTCTGTCTTAAAAAAAAAAAAAAATTACAGTCCCACTGATGGGTGTCTAAGAGGACTCATTTCGCCACACTCCACACCCACCCAGCATTTAATATCATGGATCTTTAAAAATTTTCTAGTCCAGTGGAAAACTGCATTTCATTTTAATTTAAACTTGTTTTCTCATTAATGAGGTAGAGTGCCAGTTCATGTGTATTGGCTAGTTGTGTACTCATTTGAATCACCAGTTCATATCCTTTGCCTATTTTTATAGTCATTTGTTTTTCTGTGGGATTCTATGTAAAGTAGTATTTGTCCTTGGCCTGTGCATTACAACCATTTCTTCAGCATTTTATGGGATGTTGATGTGACAGTCTACACGACTCTACATAGAAATTCATAGTGTGCCTTGGGTTTTAAGGAACAGAAATTTATGAGACCTTTATTTCACACTTAAAAGTTCTTGTGGTTATTTTCATGATTCTGTAATGACTGTTTAAATAACATGGCTGCAGTGAATATGGCAGTAAAATGATAAATGGCATTTTGGTCTCTATTTGAGGATATGAGCTTGCAGACTGTGGCATCTGCCCTTGTTTTTGTCCCATCCTGTGGACAGAGGACATTGAAATTGTCAAGAACCCTGTAGTTATTGGGAACTACTTCAGACTTTTGTGAATTGGGATGTCCAAAGAGATGATGTAGTCATTTAGTAGGGGTGGAAATGATGCATTCTGAAGAGGCCCACCTGGTCCTGACAGGGCTGGTTTTGTTAGTTTTCAGTCTATTCCCAAGACTTCAGCTCACCTTAAAAAAAAAAAAAACTTTAGGCCGGGCGCGATGGCTCAAGCCTGTAATCCCAGCACTTTGGGAGGCCGAGACGGGCGGATCAGGAGATTAAGACCATCCTGGCTAACACGGTAAAACCCCGTCTCTACTAAAAAAATACAAAAAAAAACTAGCCAGGCAAGGTGGCGGGCGCTTGTAGTCCCAGCTACTTGGGAGTCTGAGGCAGGAGAATGGCGTCAACCCGGGAGGTGGAGCTTGCAGTGAGCTGAGATCCGGCCACTGCACTCCAGCCTGGGCGATAGAGCGAGACTCCGTCTCAAAAAAAAAAAACTTTATTTAAAAAATTGTTAATGTAGTCATGTGGTTCAGAATTCAGAAAGTATTAAAAATACGCAATAAAAAGTCTCATTTCCACCTTTGGGGTCCTCTCCACAGGTAGCCAGGGTTATTAGTTCCTTCTGTATCCTGCAGATCTGGCTAGTCCTTTTTGATTTTCAAATAATATGGTTTTGGGCCAGTAGCAGTGGCTCACGCCTGTAATCCCAGCACTTTGGGAGGCCAAGGCGAATGGATCACCTGAGGTCAGGAGTTCGAGACCAGCCCGGCTAACACAGTGAAACCCCGTTTCTACTAAAAACACAAAAAATTAGCTGGGTGTGGTGGCAGGCACCTGTAATCCCAGCTACTCGGGAGGCTGAATTGTTTGAACCTGGGAGGCGGAGGTTGCAGTGAGCTGAGATCGCACCACTGCACTCCAGCCTGGGTGACCAAGCGAGACTCCATCTCAAAAAAAAAAAATTTGCTCTGTTGCCCAGGCTGGAGTGCAGTGGTACGATCTTGGTTCACTGCAACCTCTGCCTCCCAGGTTCAAGCGATTCTACTGTCTCAGCCTCCCAAGTAGCTGGGATTACAGGTGCACACCACTAAACCCAGCTAATTTTTTGTATTTTTTAGTAGAGACAGGGTTTCACCATGTTGCCCAGGCTGGTCACGAACTCCTGAGCTCAGGCAATCCACCCGCCTTGGCCTCCCAAAGTGCTGGAATTACAGGCATGAGCCACTGCTCCCGGCCAAAAAAGTACGATTTTAAGTGAAAATATCAGAATAAAAATTGTGTGTCTTCTATAATGAAAACTATGTTAGCTGAACTGTACATTTAAAAATAGTTAAATTGGTACATTTTACGTTATGTATATTCTGCCACAATGAGAAGAGAAAAGAAACTAGAAAAAAGAAAAACAAATGTCAAAATTACATGTTCATGTGGGCAAGGATGTCAGGGTTAACAAGGGAACACTTTTACATACCCAGTTAGAGTGATGAGACTGTAGTAATTTATTGTTTTATTTGTTTGTGTTACAATGTGGCTTGTTCAGTAAGTGGTAAGAGCTCCCTTTCCCCCTCTTGTTTGAAGAGAGAACACATGATGAGCTGTTACTGGGAACAGCCCAGGCCCATGGCCTCACGCCACGACCCCAGCCGGCCCTACGCCGAGCAGTACCGCATAGACGCCCGGCAGTTTGCACACCTGTTTCAGCTAGTCTCACCCTGGACCTGTGGGGCCCACACGGAGATCCTTGCTGAAAGGACGTTCAGGCTCTTGGATGACAACATGGACCAGCTCATCGAGTTCAAAGCGTTTGTGAGCTGCCTCGGTATGCCTCTGTGGGATTTCACAGTGAGGTGCTTTGGGGTGTGGGTCTGAACAGAAGAC
The DNA here is from genome assembly GCF_002776525.5 of Piliocolobus tephrosceles. Classification (NCBI taxonomy): domain Eukaryota; kingdom Metazoa; phylum Chordata; class Mammalia; order Primates; family Cercopithecidae; genus Piliocolobus; species Piliocolobus tephrosceles. The sequence goes on from NC_045448.1 coordinate 103,453,237, forward strand.
AAAGTGATCTTCGGAGCAGGCAGATGCACACAGTGTAACACTTTTGTGACTGGCCTGACACGAACTTATGATTTTGTAATACCACTCTTCAGGCTCCTCTCAGGATCTACTTTCTGAAGGGGGGATGGGAGAGGGGCCCACGCTTTCTACATATGAGGCTGTTTACCTTGCTTTCGTTGGCACCCACGATGTGGTGGCTTGTTGGGAGCCATGTTCCTAAGTTTTGTCCATAAAATTAAAATGTTTTGGAAGGTATGAGGCCAGACAACATTCACAAAGTTCCTTAGAGCTCACACAGTTACCAGCCCTGCCTTTAACACTTTCATTGCTACCATGGTGTGTGTCTGGGGCAGGGGAGCTGGCGGTGGCAGGTATTGACTTTCCCGAGTGTTCTCTCCACAGTGAGTTTGTGTCCTGACAAATGGACTTTCAGCATTGGCATCAACTCACTCTCTCTTTTTAAAATTTTTGCAGATATTATGTATAATGGAGAAATGAATGAGAAAATTAAACTATTATACAGGCTTCATATCCCTCCAGGTAAGAAAGTCCAAGTAGCAAAATCAGACTGTGCTCTGCTTACAGTATCAGCTTTGTGCATGACTTTGAAGCTCTTCTCTTTTTGAAGTTCACTTATGCTCGAGGCAACAGGTGTTTCTAGCTTGGGGTTTCAGGCTACAGGTTTGAAGTTCTGTGCTGCACAGCTCTAGCAGGAGCTCCCAAACTTGAGTGTGCACCAGAATCCCCTGGAAGGCCTGTTTACACCAAGTTCCTGGGCTCCTGCACTGGGTCTGAGGACCTTCAGAACCACTGGCCTGTGGAATGTGTGTGAGAGCCAGACCCTCATTACTACTAACTTAATAGTTATTTTAGGCTACTGAATCTGAAGAACATTTCATGTTTCTAGTGCATCAGACCATGTTTTCTACAAATTTCAGCACTAGTAACCAGGAAAAGGAAGCCATTTCGATATCTATGAGATCAGACTTGACATTGACAGGAACAAGACCAAAGAAACCTAAAAGGTGTTCCTTGATCTTAAAAACTAAGAGATGAATCAGAAATCCCAGAGGGCTCTGCCCCCGCAGTGCTGTGGTTGTGGTTCTGGTGTTGGATGGTGCCTGGGGAGGCTGGTGGCTGCTGAGGGGGTTTCTAGGGCCATGATATCCTGGTGGCTTTTTCAGCTATTAATGCACATACACATTCCCCTTTATCCACTGGACATATGTCCCAAGCACCCCCCAACTCCCTGTGGATGCCGGAAACTGTGGATAGTACCAAATCCTATATACACTAGATTTTTTCAATCTGATCACCGAGATGACTAATGAGCGAGTAACAGGCAGGTAGTGTAGACCTTGTGGAGATAATGCACAAAGAGAGAATTCGTGTCTGACCTGGGATGGAGTGGAACAGCGCAAGCTTTGAAAATGTTACTCAGAGCAGCGTGCCGTTTAACACTTTGGATGAGGGGGGACTACGGTACAAACATTGAAGATGCACCTGGAGATTAGTTGTGGGCTTTCTGGGTCTACTTCCTGGATGCAGCCCTTACTGAACTGGCATCTGATACCTTAGGCATGCACGCTGTCCCCAGTGAGCATTCTGTGCTGGCCACACAGTCCCTCCTTGACCTCCCCATTGACAATGTGCACTACTATGACTTGAGTGCAAATTGTTTATTTTATTATTATTTATTTTTTGTTTCCCTTTCTCTGTCAGCTGATGATAAATGCAAATTGTTTAGCATCACTGATGTGTTCTGCCCTTTATGCCAATATACATTGAGTTTTAATTTATCCTTATTTTTCACAAATGTTTTTCTAGTAACATAGAAGGCATACGTAATTGTTGATTTTCATCATATCATCATCATCTTTCCATAGTTGTCATTATCTATATCTGGCATTCTTAAATAGAATATGATTGTTTTTATTTTACTCTATTATTTTATGTTGGTTTGGAAATAAACTATTTTGGAATAATTTTAGATTTATAGAGAAGTTGCACAGATTAGTACACATAGCATTTCACCCTGATATGTTTTAAAATTTATAATTGGCTTTTGAATTATCATCTAAGATTGATTTTTGATTCTTCATCTAACTTTTTTTTTTTTTTTTTTTTTTTTTTGAGACGGAGTCTCACTCTGTCGCCCAGGCTGGAGTGCAGTGGCCTGATCTCGGCTCACTGCAAGCTCTGCCTCCCGGGTTCATGCCATTCTCCTGCCTCAGCCTCCCGAGTAGCTGGGACTAAAAGGCGCCCAGCGCTACGCTCGGCTAATTTTTTGTATTTTTTAGTAGAGACGGAGTTTCACCGTGTTAGCCAGATGGTCTCAGTCTCCTGACCTTGTGATCTACCCACCTCAGCCTCCCAAAGTGCTAGGATTACAGGCGTGAGCCACCACACCCAGCCTCTTCATCTTACTTTCTAATGAATTACTACTTGTTTCCAAATAAGTTTATTTCTAAAAGACATTTTAATTACATTGATTTATTAAAAGCATTTGTACCTTCATGGTTTCAGAAAATCAATTGTTCAAACCTTTTTGAACATACCTGATGGTGATATTCATACTGTGTGACTCTGAATTTAAATCAAATTCAATGGAAATTAAGATATGATGTATCATTTTTTAGTATATGTTTCGTATCTGAATTTTTGATACAGTTAAAAAAGCCTTAAGAAAACGACCAAAAAGCCTTAAGAGTGCAGACAGCCTAAAATCTCTATTTTAAAACATCATTTTCCTGAGGCCATGCAGACTCATATCTAAGTTCTTTTCATTTAAGTAGACTTAATTCTAACAAATACTTACTTTCATAATGAAAAACTTTTTAAAGGTGGGACAGACATACTAGTTACGAAATGAAAGTTTACAGTCACAGATCAGGAAGTATAATGAGATTACATCAAATGTGAATTTGTGTGCCTAAAGAATTCTCTTCACCTAAGTCTTATTATTTGCCTGTGGAAGAGGCAAGGGTAGAAAACATCAGTACCTTGCTGAAACACCTGCCTGTGTAGAGCAGGCCCGGCCCTCTGCCAGGGTAACATAGGAGACGGATGTCTCCTGTGAGCTTGGTTGTGAAGGCATCTGCTGCAGCTCAGGAAGCAATGAAGAGCCGAGGCCCAAGGCCTCATCCATTTCCAGGAGGGCTCACTTTATGGGCTCTTGGCGATTGTAACACTATTTAGCACAGGAACTAGGAAGGAAATATTACAGATGATTTGGTACCATGTCAGGTAATACACAGATGAAGAGTATTCCAGAAGATGAGGAAATCCAGCAGTTTTCACTGCAGATTGATAAGCCTATGGATATTGGTCATTTTGCTTAATTATACTAATTGGACTTTCAGAGGAGAACTTCCTGGGAGAACTTTATTTTCCTTGGAAAGAAACATCATAACAAACTTCTGAGAAAGTTAACATTCAAAATGGACACACACAAATGAGACAATTTGGAGGTTCTTCTGTAAGTTTGTATACTGAGCAGGCCTATGAGTTCCTTCTGCAAACTCTGAGATTCAGGGAATATGCTCTTTTATTCACAGATAGGCTGAAAGGCTGGCAGGCAAACCTGAATCCACATTAAAGGATGTCCTTAAAATGTTGATTAATAAAATTGGGGCTGCTCCAGTCTTTGTGTTCAGCTTTCTGTGAAGGAATAGAGGTTTCCTTCTGAGGTCTTGTACATAACCAAGTACATCTGCTGTCTAAAGGATGAGTTTTGTCAAGTTGAGTTAAAAGGAGAAATCTTTTGAATAATTCCAGTTTGCAGTTGGTTAAGGGCAATTATTGACTTTAAAACACTTAAAACGTTGAAAACCTGAATGAACTTAATTGATAACTGAAAGAGCACATGATGTTATATTAACACATACTGACAAAACAGGAATTTAAAGCAAAAATTCAACTTCGAAAGAAAGCAGGTCACAAATGCTTCATTAGTGATGTTTAGTCAGTGTTATAATTTGTTTTCTCAAACATAATTACAGATTAGTACAGCAATATTGGTGTATGAATGAGGGAAAGCTTTGTTGTTCTGAAATACCTTATATGAAAAAGTGTTGATTGAATTCCAAATCTAGTCCCATTAGCCAAAAAAAACTGTCAACATTACATTTGTCAGCGAAAAAGGGGTTGATACATAGCATGAACACGTGCTTGAGGTAGAAATGTGAGCACTGGAGCCGTTCAAATCCTCAAGCTTTCCCACTATCTTGATTCTTCACTTTTTGGTCAGGCTTTTCTTATGGCTACACTAAGAAACAATACTGAAGATAACTCTGTAAGCTCTTGCTTTTAAGAATGTGCAAATATGTCAAGATACCTGCTGGAACCCAAGAAACTGAGGGATGCTTACACTGTTCTGAGGGCTAAAATAATAATGGGAATGGCCCAAATGGCATAGGGGAAGAAGGCTCAGCAGGTGAAATGGAAGCAGATTGGCTAAATGGTGAACCCAGCCAGGATTAAGACCCTCCCTCAGAGAAAAAACAGTCATTCTAAAGACTTAGCTGGAAGAGATAATGATTTCGAAAATGGATGATGTGTTGAGGAAATTTGCAAAGGTCAGCATCTCATAGGGCACAAAAAATGGTAGTTTACATTCCAGTTTAACAGGCAGTCCTGATATCAGCTACATCAGAAATTATCCCAGACATGTCTGATTCAGTGATGGGCAGCTTGGGCTAGATGAAAGATCTGTTCTGGCTTTGGATTGGGGTCCTGAGTTAAAATGCCATGGAAGATTTTGAAAAATACGGCAACAGAGAATATAAACTTCCTTGAAAAACAAAAAAAACTTGTGAAATTAAAAGACTGCCCCAGACCCTTTTCAACAAAAGAAAACGAAGTGATAAAGATTCCTGGTATTCAAATCGTCAAGAAGCCACTAAGAAATTGCATGTGTGATCCCTGCCTCCAGTAGCTGTTGCCTCTCAAGTGATTTTTCTTACAGTAGATCATTGAGAAACTAGTTAGGTACCTTAGTTGGTTTTCCTATCAATGACTTGGCTGTATTGGAATTTCTAATTAATCCAAATGCAAGGCCTCGCTGCTATAATTTGATGGCTGTTTTCAACCACTATGGAGGGATGAGAGGAAGGCCCTATACTGCTTTTGCAAAATAGGCATAGTGGAGATGGGATTATTTTGATGATGACCGTAATGTCTCAGCTGCATCTGAAGGCTAGACTGTGTTCAAAGCTGTATGTGAACTCTTCTACTAGAGAGAAGACGCTTATGGTGGAACTGGCTTGTCGCCTCCACAGGCATCCCATTTAGAAAGTGAGGAAGATGGCAGTGGCAATGACAATGATACAGAAAATGAAAACATGTACAGTGTGTAATGAAGGTCCCTAAGGCCATAAAGGAGAGATCTTCCTGCTGGTGGTATCTGTTGGAGCAGTGAAGTTACCTACTACCTTCAAACAGAAGCCTGAGATGGGGGTTTCGGAGGACCAAATGTAAACCCTTTATCTGATTTTAAGTGGTGTAGTACTTGAAGTGAGACACAATGAACACTTTAATAGAAACTGCCTCTCAATCCATTTATACTCTTGAATTACAGGTTAAATATATATAAGAATGTAAAAATAAGGTCATGTTTAAACAGTCGTAATCTCTCATGTGAAAAAAGACTGAAAGGATCGTTAAAGATTGCATGTATTCTTAGTATTTACTGTTTCCCATAATGCATAGTGTCCTATCCTTCTGATCATCAAAAGATCATGGAATGAGTATTTTCAGTGAGTTCCATGTCCAGGTGATGTTCTCTGCATACGCTGTGACGGCAGAGGTTGGGAGGCTCCGCTCTGGGAGTTTTTTGGCCCCTCAGCTCCTTGTCACTGTTAATACTTTACTTGCCTCCTTTCTGGACACACTGGCCCAGCCCCTGGATTAATTGCTGCCTTTCTATGGCTCCCATCACATTTTTTTGGTGACTTGTATACACATTTCTACTTTGTGGTACGCCAGGCTCTTTGGCATCCCCGCACTGGTCCCTGGGAAATCCATTTCCATCCTGACTGCCCCAGGTACCATTCAGGGTTTTCAGTTTTCCCCCTGTTCAGTTTGAGTGGATTCTTACATGTGCCACTGCACAGAATTCGGTTTGGGCAAAGTTGGGAAAAGGAAGGGGTAGCTTTCTAAAGCTTTGCTGCCATCTTGTGGAAGCTTGTTGAATCACAGCTGAATTGTCTGATTTATTTTCAGTTAAATGGTTTACGAATAAGTTCCAAACCTTTTAAAATATGGGGAACCTTCCCTGTCATCCCCCTGATAATTGTTATTTTGTAGCAGCTTTATTGAGGTATATTCATGCACCATGCGAGTCACCCATTTAAAGTGTACAATTCAATGTTTTTTTTCTTTTTTGGTATATTCGGAGTTGTGCAACGATCACCACAATCAATTTTAGACCATTTCATCACCGTAAAAATAAATGTCATACCTTTAGCTCTCACTCTCAGTGTATCCATTTTCCCCAGCCGTAGGCAGCTTTCTGTAGATTTGCCTGTCCTGGACATTTCATATAAATGGAATTGCTGTATTATGCTCAACTTCTCTCACCTAGCATGATGTTTTCAAGACACATCCATGCTGTAGTATGCGTCAGTGCTTCATTCCTTTTAATGACCAAATATTCCTTTGTATGGGTATGCCACGATTTGTTTGTTCATCAATTTATTCAACATTTGGGTTTGGTTTTTTTTGGCTACTATGAACAATACTACTATGAACAATCTGTGTACAAGTTTGCATGTGAACACTTTCAGTTCTCTTGGGTGTATATGTAGAAGTGAGATTTCTGAGTCAAATGCTAACTTGAACTTTTTAAAAAACCGCCAGACTGTTCTATGAGCCAGTTTACATTCCTATCGTCAATATATGAGGGTCCTGAGTTTTATTTGTAACATCCTTAAAAACACTCCTAATACTAAGATGCAGATTTGAATTCACTGAAGCTTTTCTTCAACTTTTAAAAGAAATTGTGTAAGTACAGCAGTATGTGTTCATTATAGAGAAATACTATCCTGAGAAGTTTAAAATCATTACCCATTATTCCACCATCCAGAGATTTAGTCTTTCTAGAGTACTTTATATGTGCATGGATATATTTTAGTTTTACAAAATGGGATTTTACTATATACATTTTTTCCAACCAAATTGGTATTAGCAGTGCCGTATGAATGTGTATGTTGTTAATTACAACAGTCTTCACATACCTCTGGGAAAAGGCACACTTGGTGTGGGGGACATTTTGTTTTCTCTGGGTATCCAGAACAGTGCTTGGTGTGAGTTTGGGTTCATGGACCCTGCAAAAACTAGAGTCCACAGGCTGGGAGCTGCTGGCTTAGTGTTTAGTTGCCTAAAAAGCTACCTTACTGTCAGTTCTGGTAAGGCAGAAAATTTGTGTAATTTAACCTCCTATCTTTTTTTAAGCACTCACTGAAAATGACCGAGACAGCCAGTCGCCATTGAAGAATCCTCTGTTGTCAACGTCGAGACCCCTGGTTTTCGGGAAACCCAATGGCACGTACCTCTTTTCATTGTTGCTTTCCTCTGGGCATACCACTGCTGTGGCAGGAGGCACTGAGGTTGCCCTCACCCCTCTTGTAGCAGCCCTGTCTTTTCCCTTCATCCAATGAATTACCACCAAACTCACTGCCTTTAGAGGCAAGAAGCACTCTTGAGTGGGGGTGTTGCTGGGTGGCTGCCTCTTGCCCCCACCACCAAGTTCCTTCCTCCTGTTTGCAGTGTCACGCGTCCTCTTAGAGCAGAAGTCTCCCAATTACCACCAACTGGCTCTCCAGGGGAATCTGTTGCTTTCCAGTTTTGTATGGAATTAACTTAGTGGAATTCCTCACCCCCTTGCTTCCCTCTTACATAGTTTCCTTTTTACTTTCACTGAACTTATTTAAACTACACGTTTTCCTTTGTTTCAAGGTGATGCAGTTGATTATCAGAAACAGCTGAAGCAAATGATTAAGGATTTAGCCAAAGAAAAAGATAAAACCGAGAAAGAATTGCCCAAAATGAGCCAGGTATGGACTTTCTTCAGTGCAGAGAATGAACTTTAAAAAAATTTTTTTTGAGACAAGTCTCGCTCTGTCGCCCAGGCTGCAGTGCAGTGGCCTGATTTCCGCTCACTGCAAGCTCCACCTCCCGGGTTCATGCCATTCTCCTGCCTCAGCCTCCTGAGTGGCTGGGACTACAGGCGCCCGCCACCTCGCCCAGCTAGTTTTTTTGTATTTTTTAGTAGAGACGGGGTTTAGTCGTGTTAGCCAGGACGGTCTCGATCTCCTGATGTCGTGATCCACCCGCCTTGGCCTCCCAAAGTGCTGGGGTTACAGGCGTGAGTCACTGCGTGTGGCCATACCCAACCATTTTTCTATTCTTGGAGTGATTGTGTAGCTAGATTCCACCTGAAGCACCTGTCCTCACATTACATATTCTCGATTTCAGCAGCAGTGTCTCAGATTACACTGAGAAAACAGGCATTACTGTTCCATTTCATTTTACATTTAGATACTGCATGGCCTTCCCACCGTAGGAACATGCCCTAACATGCCCTAATAGCGTTTCAGCTGTTACCAGCATTTTCCTATTATAAACTCTAGCTTAAAGATCCCTACACTATGATAGGCCGGGCGCGGTGGCTCAAGCCTGTAATCCCAGCATTTTGGGAGGCCGAGACGGGCGGATCACAAGGTCAGGAGATCGAGACCATCCTGGCTAACACGGTGAAACCCCGCCTCTACTAAAAAATACAAAAAGACTAGCCGGGCGAGGTGGCGGGTGCCTGTAGTCCCAGCTACTTGGGAGGCTGAGGCAGGAGAATGGCGTGAACCCGAAAGGCGGAGCTTGCAGTGAGCTGAGATCCGGCCACTGCACTCCAGTTTGGGCGACAGAGCGAGACTCCGTCTCAGGGAAAAAAAAAAAAAAAAAAAATCCATACAGATAAATCTACATTACTGTGGTTTCTTTTCTTTTTTTTTTTTTGAGATGAAGTTTCGCTCTTGTTGCCCAGGCTGGAGTGCACTGGTGCAATCTTGGCTCACCACAACCTTGGCCTTCTGGGTTTAAGCGATTCTCCTGGCGCATGTGCCACCACACCCGACTAATTTTGTATTTTTAGTAGAGATGGGGTTTCTCTGTGTTGGTCGGGCTGGTCTCAGACTCCCAATCTCAGGTGATCCGCCCACCTCAGCCTCCCACAGTGCTGGGATTACAGGCATGAGCCACTGTGCCTGGCCTGCCATGGTTTCTTGAATTGCTTTGTTAAAGGGTGTGCACATCCTCTAGGAAGGTCTACCCATTTCCAAGTGTGTGCTGAAATTCCCAGGAATCATCACCATGTTTTCAGAGTGGAAGGGCAGAGACTACCTTTTCTTATATTGTGTGTCTTCAAAAGTACTGTGTCATTTTCTCAAAGGTCACACGTATCATGTTAAAAAAAAACAGTGACACTTCCACCCTGGTTCTGCTGCTACATAAGACTTATTTCAATTTCAGAGGGAATTTATCCAGTTCTGTAAAACTCTGTACAGTATGTTCCATGAAGATCCAGAAGAAAACGATTTGTACCAAGCCATCGCGACAGTCACCACGCTGCTGCTGCAGATCGGAGAGGTGGGGCAGCGAAGCAGCAGCTCTGGAAGCTGCTCCCAGGAGTGTGGGGAGGAGCTGCAGGCCTCAGCTCCTTCTCCTGAGGACTCGGTTTTTGCAGACACTGGAAAGACACCCCAGGAATCCCAGGCATTTCCAGAGGAGGCAGAAGCGGACTGGACTGTGTCCCTTGAACATATTTTAGCTTCACTTCTGACTGAACAATCATTAGTAAACTTTTTTGAAAAGCCACTGGACATGAAATCCAAACTTGAAAATGCCAAGATCAATCAGTACAATCTCAAAACTTCTGAAATGAGCCACCAATCACAGTCTGAACTTAAGCTGAGTAACTTGTAGCAAGATAGCAGCTGCTATGTACACTGGAGTCTGCCATACCAAAGTACGGACCAGTCTGTTTCTTGGGGTCAGCCCTAAACTGAGATTTCAGTCTACTTTACAAATGGGGCATCTGGATAAACAACCTGACAAACTGGCTAGGGGAACCGACACAACCCTCAAGCATTTCTATGTATTCTTTGAGAATTGTAGCACCCTAGGGTATCTACATTGGTTCACTTGATGCCAACTTGCAATTTTTACCAGATTGGCTGAAATGGGCACTTCTGTGATGCTAGATGCTAGTGTGATTTTGCTCAGATGAACACAATGTGTCATACTAACCAAGAAGCAAGAGAAGCCCCACACTTTCGTTTTTCACTTGGAATGACAATGGGAGCGGTTAGGAAATCAAGTTCACCTTCAAGATCTAAGGGAGTCCACTATCTGTGCAATTGTATTTGGCTTTTTTTTGCACTGTTTCAATGCTGGTAATTGAAACCATTTTAATATATTTGGTTGTATTCACTTTATATGTCCTTCCAAAAATGTGTACAAACCATGCTTTCAATGTTGGCCTCCAAGTTTTTTTAATAAGAAACTTTTTGTATTTACTTGGTCCTTTTCTTTTACCTTGTAGTTAAGTGTCTTAAGCTGTAGATTGTGGCAGTGAATGGGTAAGCAGGAGCCGTTGCTCCTGCCCATCCATGGTTTCTGGGTGGTGCAACACTAGGTACTCCGCAGCCCCGCCTTGGGTGTGCCCTGCATCACCAGTGGGGCTTCAGAGCCCTCTTTATGGCACATTGAACATACAGCTTGTAACCCAGCAACACTGCTTTAGGACTCAACTATTAATATATATTTTTGTTACTGATACCTTAAGGAACTTTACTTCTGAACCTTGGCTCCAGGTACAACAGGGCCATTACAAATGAGTTAAAATATGCATCTGGTTATCTCACGAAAAATCAATTATTTTAGAAGACAACTATATTCAATATAGATGTAGGCAGAAACTTAAAAGACATACTGCCACATTAATTTCATTACATTTAAGATGCTACAGATAGTACGTCATTTCAAAGTTGTTTCCTAAAATGTTAGGATGCCAATGGCAAATGGATTCTACATCCTGGTTTCTGGAAAAATGCTTATCTTTGAAATAGCAAAACATACAAGTAGAATCATTAACAATATGCCTTCAGTATCCCAACTACCCAGAACAGTGGTTCTAAAACTAGGTTGCAATTTGAAATCACCTTTAAAAACCTGCCTAGACCCTGTTCACAAATCCAACCCCAGAAGATGGGGAGAAAACAACACAGGCCGTCAATGTGGGTAAAAGCTCTTCAAATGATCCCATAATTACGATAGGATATACAAGCACATTATGTTGCAACTAAAAAGAACCAAAACAAAGTCAATTTTATAACTTTATTTGATATATTTGATGATCAGCGATTAGTTCTCATCCACATTGACTGTCTGTAGATCTGTAAAGGAAATGACAAGTCAACTTCCACACCCACATCACACTTCATGCTTCAATTCTAAAAACCTTTTGTAGACGGGTCTAGGCATGTAGCATTCTATTTCCCACAACCTTTTTACATCCCAGATATGGACCAGTTTTGCGTTATTTAGCATCTTCCCACACCAACACACAATTTAAAAAGGGTACAATGATGTGTCACCCCTAGCTTAACAGATGAATTCACATTTTAACAGAGATAAGGACATTTTTCTAATGAACTTAAATGGCTTTATGGGATGGAGCACTTACTTTTGAAAGTGGTAACAGGTACATAGGTAACCAAAGTGTAGAGCTTATTTGGTGAATCTTCATCCTCATTACGTTTTCTGGACAGCCGCACACGGATTCGGTATGGGACATTCCTAATAAAAACATAATTGTGTTGCTCAAGTCAATGCCTCCTTTCAACCAAGCAGCCACTAGCTGTATTCACACATCTCATATCCCTGCTTCTAATGCTGTCCTTTGCTCTACTCTGACCAACCTTGAACTTACCAGTTCCCTGGAAAATGAAACATAACCCCCAGGTGAACATTAAATGCTGTTACCACAGGAGGGATGCCTGTTTGAAGATATGTTAAGGTAGCCACCATTGATATTCAACCAATTAATCCTAAGCAGATATCTGGGTCCAAATGTGTTCATCTTTTGTCTATCACCAGAAACTTGTTATGTGATTTTTCTGTTACATTAAATTGTGAAGGCCAGGCATGGAGGCTCAAGCCTGTAATCCCAGCACTTTGGGAGGCTGAGGTGGGCACATCATCTGAGGTCAAGAGTTCGAGACCACTCTGGCCAACATGGTAAAACCCCATCTCCACTAAAAATACAATAAATAAGAGCCAGGTGTGGTGGCTGCCTGTAATCCCAGCCACTTGGGAGGCTGAGGCAGGAAAACAGCTTGAACCCAGGAGGTGAAGGTTGCAGTGAGCTGAGACACCACCACTGCACTTCAGCCTGGGCAACTAACTCCATCTCAAAACAAAAAACACTATTAAAAACACTGCCACAGGCATATACTCAGTTGATCTCCGCATGCAATCCCCTTGTCTTATCTCATCCTCTCTCTAGCATGACAGCTGAATCTCTTTACTCTGTTGCTCTTAGGATGTGCCGGGTATTGTTCTAGGCCCCGGATTCCTATAAACTCAGGACCTCTCTTGGCTCCTGTAATCCCATTCCTCTTATCCCAAGGCAGGCATCGGAGGACACCTCTCCTGCTGCACCCTTAAATGTCCACCTACAGAAGAGCTAGGTCTCAGGTCCCTGTCTTGTTCATCTCTCTCAATCCTAAGTTTTCAATACCACACAGATGCAGACAGTCCTCCCTGCACCTGGATGTCTTGTTCATCTCACTTAATCCTACATTTTAAATACCACACAGCTGCAGACAGTCCTCCCCGCAGCCGTTTCCAAAATCAAGTAGTCCACACTGTCATCATTCCTCTAGCTGCCCTTCACTTCTGTTCTGGCACCTCATGACGTCCTTTAAAGCACAAGTCTCCCTTGCTCTCTGGTTGCACTTTAGAGCAGGGTGCCCCAACACCAGCACTAACACCTGGGCTAGACAACTCTTTGAGGGAGCAGCCCCATGAATTGTAGGGTGTTTAGTGTCCCTGGCCCATAGTATCCCTCAGTAGTGACAACAAAAAACACTGCCCCCTGCCACAACCCCGAGAAGGACAGGTAAAACTGCCCCAGGCCAAGAACCACTTCTCTCATGGTGGACTTGCCTTGCTGTCTAGAGCTACCCTACATGGTCAGCCCTCACCCCTCCCTCCTCCTCCACCGGGCTCAGTCATTTATTCCACCCTACCTGCACTCACCACCCTGCTCCCAGATCCCGCCAAGCTTCCTCTCTGTGCAATGCTCTTTCCCACCCTACACTACTGGCTCCTTCACTTGGGTCTCAGTTCATAAGCCATTAAATTAAGGGCTTCCCTGCAGATACCACCCAACCTAAGTCACAGTCACAGTATTTTTTTTATACTTCCACATGCACTAACCAAATTACTGAACTGATACGGGCTCTTGCAGGGTGGAAGTGAAGCTGGTGTCATTGCAAAAGTTCACCTTCAAATACAGATAACTTTAGCACCTTATTCCTTTGGCCCAGACAGCTTTGTTGAGCCTGGTATCAATGCGCACATCTGGAGTTCCCATCTCCTTCATGGCAAATTTCCGAATCTCTTTGAGTGCCCGAGGGGCACGCTTCTTGAAGCCCCTACGATTCAAACATAAAGTGAACAAATTAAAAGCACAAAATTAGGTACATGTAAGAAGTCCTCAATGTCGTTGATAGGCTCCTGGAAACTGACTTTAAGCAATGTCCCATATAACAAAACCAAGTTTTTACAGCATACAGTAGGCCAGTGTGCTTCAAGCTCAGGGAGGACTTACTGTAGATAGTATGTCCTCCTAAAACCAGCCTAAACCAAACCTTCAACTAGGCAGTAACAATCCTTTTTTCCCACCAGTGTGTAATGCCCAGCAGCTAGCATAATACTTAGGACAAGAAGATGCATAATCCACTTTCTGAAAGCCTCAAAATATTAAATTTGATTAAATGTCATGTCTTAAGACAGGCCATGTTTTTGGAACAGATCATTCAATGCTATTAACTTCATCTATGCTTAAAGAGCAGGGGCCTGACATGTGCAGGCAGGTTTCTTCTTGAGTATGATGAGGGCAATAGTTAACTCTGAACACATCAAGCAAGCTCACTTCACTTAAATACTTAAGCATCCAGAAGTAAAAGGTAGTAGAAATAACAGCAGTTGGCAATCCCTTGTTCTTCACACAGCTTATGTAAGCAACCTATTGGGTACAGCCGACGGTATCTAGTACTACAGAGAAAAACCAACCAGGGAAAAGCAAAAGCATTAGGGAAAGGGGCTGCAGGTTTCTATAAGACGGCCAAGGTGGGCCAGGTGTGGTGGCGGGCTCCTGTAATCCCAGCTACTCCAGAGGCTAAGGCACGGGGGCGGAGGTTGCAGCGAGCCGAGATCGCGCCACTGCACTCCAGGCTGGGGAAGAGCAAGACTCCGTCTTAAAAAAAAAAAAAAAGGACAGGGTGATATTGGACTCAAGGTCTAAAGGCAAGGACGCATTTATTTGTGGAAAAAAACATTGAGGCATAGAGAAAAAAAAAAAGTAAAAATTCAACAAAGCAGCTACTTTGAAACAGAAGCATGCCCGGTATGATGAAGCGGGTCAGCCAATGTGGGATCACGGCAAGAACTCTTGATTTCTAACCTAAGATACACCGATGCAGGATCTGAGAATAGATCCCTATGCATGTCTGGGTAGGGAAGGGAACAGGAGCAGGGAGCTGCTACTGTCAGCATTCCGGTGAGGAAGAGTGGGGGCGGTCAGAAAGACCAACGCAGTTGGTCAGACGGTCAATGTATTCGGAAAGCAGAGCCCACAGGATTTGTTAAATTGCCAATGAAAGAAATAGGGAAGGCCACAGGAGGAAGAGATTGCGGGGGAGATGATTCGGCGCATCTCCGAGAGTGACAACCAGACGCGAGTTCGAGCCCCAGGGCGGCTACAGGGATACTCACACTCCATGGATGCGCTTGTGAATGTTGATGGTGTATTCTCGGGTCACCACCTCGTTGATAGCAGAACGGCCCTTTTTCTTCTCGCCACCCTTCTTTGCGGGAGCCATCTAAATGCAGGCGACAAGGAGGCTCAGAGCAGAGTTGAACAAGCTCAAGCCAAGTCCTCCCTCCCAGCCTTACGCGGTCACTCTCGGGGCGCCTTCCAGGTGCTGAGAGTCTGGCCAGGCTGAGTGGGTCACCCAGTGGCCCACGCACCCGCGCCCCTCAGATGCCTCCGACCTGGAAATACCTGCCGCCCCGGCTCCCCTAAGCCTGGACACTTTCCTCCTCAGGCTTCGGGAGCCCTTAAACGCGGCGTGTACTCCCATTTCCCACAACCGGAGCCCCGGGCTGGCTCGGGAGAGATTTTGCGGTCCCAGTTAGCACAATTCCAAAGGAGGATGGGGCCGGATTCTAGAAGCCCAGACTCCGCAACCCATACTCACTCTGCCGGGTCCAAGTTGGAAAGGAAGAGCGCGAGGTATTCTGGGAGAAGGAAAGCCGCAGTTGCAAGTACAACTTCCGGGTCGCCAGGCAAGGGGGTGTGGCTAGGGAAGGGGCGAGACGAGGCTGTGACGTAAGCGGCGCGCGCCGAAGTGGGGACAGCGAAAGGGCGTGGGGCGGGGCCGCGCCTTTGGGCCGCGAGCTCGAGTCCCACTTCTCTCTGACGGATTCCGTCTGGCTCCGCGAAGGAACTTGCGTCCCGTGTCTAAGTCTTCGGATAAAACCAAAACCCAGGCCTACAGATGTATGGGAGCAGGGCCAGGGAGAGAGACTTTCGTTTGTTTTCCCCATTCATTCATGCATCCGACCAACACTGACTGAGCCTGCGTCGAGCGAGGTACCTGGCTGGCGGTCCCAGAGTGACTAAGAGGCAGCCCCGCGTTGGAGGTGCTTGCGTCGAGCAGGGCCGGCAAGGGATTGCCAGTCGTTGCTGTCAAGGGCGGTGGAGCCACAGGCCTGTCGCGTCGTCCCGGTGCATGGGTGACCGAGTGGGTTGGATATGACCCGAGAAATGACAGATATGAGATGACACGACAGGGAGATCTGAGGAGGTCCCCAGAGAACGGGGAACTGCGTGTCACCAGCCTAGAGGTTCGGAGACACTCAGTTGGATCTGTGGACCCATGTCTTCCTTTTTCTTGACCAACTCCCTTCTTTCACAGGAGCGCACCATTTTTAGTGGTTTCCTAAGATGAGTACACAAGCTAAAAAGTTTCTGAGCCCTCCGATATCTGAGAATTTGTTCAACCCTCAAATTTAAATTCTGGCTTATATGGAATTCTAAATTGAAGAGAATTTCTCCCCAGCATTTTGAAGGCAGGTTTCATTGTCTTCCATTTTTCGGTGTGGTTGAGAAGTGATGCGTTATTTTTTTTTTCTCTCTGAAAGATTTTAGGATCTTCTCTTTAAAGTTGTGAAACTTCACGATGATGGTACGTTGAATTTAAGGGAAATTTCTCAGGAGGAAAGAGCTTGATGTCCCAACCTGAAAGGGTCCACTTAATGCCTGGCACTTTGTTGAACGGGAAAATGCCCGGACCAAGTCGCCCCTAACCTACTAACAGAGTTTTCAGCAATGGACATGTTTCAGGATCTCACAGAAGAGACTGGAGGCAGGCAATTTCTGGGCTGGAACAGGGACTCTGATCTCATGAGGAACCTTTGCATCCTGTATTAAGGTAGATGTTGCACTTGTAGGTTTCCCAGCAGTCCTCAAAGGCAAGAGATGGTGTTGGACAAGCAAGCGTCCCCACATGCCTCTTATCAGACTCCAAAGGCCTTTCCAGAAACCTCCAGTAGCTTTCTGCCTGTCACTGGCTAGAACTAGGGACTCCATTTCAGTTAGGCTGGGAGAGCACATACCTGCCAAAAGCAAATGGGATTGTCATCATTACCTTGGCCTAATGATGAGTTGTGTATTTTTTGGGCTGGGCTAGACACATTGCTTTTGTTTTTGTTTGTTTCTTTTGTGTGTGTGTGTGTTTTGAGACGGAGTCTCCCTCTGTCACCCAGGCTAGAGTGCTGTGGCATGATCTCGGCTCACTGCAAGCTCCGCCTACCGGGTTCACACCATTCTTCTGCCCCAGCCTCCCAAGTAGCTGGGACTACAAGGCACCTGCCACCATGCGTGGCTAATTTTTTGTATTTTTAGCGGAGACAGGTTTTCACCATGTTAGCCAGGATGGTCTCGATCTCCTGACCTCGTGATCTGCCCACCTCGGCCTCCCAAAGTGCTGGGATTACAGGCTAGACACATTGCTTTTAATGCACGGAAGTGGGGTTCTGTTAACAAGGAAGAAGAGGGGCTAGCACAATTTGTTTCAACCCAATGATGCTTGCTCTCATCTCCTTTCCGCCTCCTCTTCCTCTTGCTCAGGCACCCTAAAGCCTGCCTCAGGCCTTTCATACCCCAGGGCCCTTTTCAGATCATTGTTCTGATCCTGACTCCTTGCAATCACTCTCTGAAGATGTGATCTTGCCCCTTCTATCCCAGCACCTAGAGAGGGATTAAGGGGCAGCTTTCTAGGGTACCATCCATTAGAGTTAATAAAAGTGTTACTGTAATAAATCAGAAGTCTGGTGCCAGCTGACTCAAGTTTCCGTATAACTGATAAAATGTGAGTAGATCCTACCTCTTGTTGAAATAAACAGACCCCTCCAGTGGGAATCTACAAAACGTCCCTCTAAGATGTCAACTCTCCTGCCTTACATAAAGGTTGAACAGAGGTATAATAAGGACTGTTAGGTTTGAGGACTGAAAATCATTTGCCTACCTGGAGTTCTGCAGACTCTTCCAGCTTCTCTTTCCCTCCCAAGCCTCAGGGACCAGGCCAGTGACTGCTGGGCCTCAAAGAGACCAGAACCACATATGAACATTGTAACTCTCTGGTGTTTGTTAGCTGGGCTAATCACTCACATGTTTTTACTTTTACTGATTAGCAGAGAATCCTTAAAATGAAACAAGATCTAAATGCTTCCCTGGGGGGGCAGCAAGAAAGTAGACAGGTTGCATTCCTGTCCACCAGCTTTAGGGGCGACAAATCTAAGGGGCTAGAGGAGTCCTTCTTGGCAGTTTCATGCTGGACTGAGCTCCAGAAAGGTCCAGTGGAACTTTCCAAGAAGCGCTGCTGGAAGATTTTTAAAAGGAAAGAGGCATGGTGGTGAAGAGGTGCTAAAGAGGTAGTGTGGGTAGCCCAGGCCTGGGAGGTTAGTGTGGAGGCTGTTTCTGTGACCCAGCTTAAATGGGGCCCAAATGAGGCAGCAACTAATATGACAGAGAGGAGAGGAATGGCACAGGAAGTATTTGAAATTAAAATCAACAGTTCATAACTGACTTCGTATGGAATGTCAGTTTAGGAGAAAGTGCTGAACAAAATCACATTAGAAAAGTAGACTACAGTATAATATATATGACATTGCAGAAATCAATGTGATTTCATGACTGGAAATGTTTTCAGCTCCATCACAACAGGATGACCCAGTAATTGGGGCAGCACTTGACCCAATACCAGCTCTTAGTCTTACTCTAGGCATCTAGATTTTAATCTCTCTCTCTTTTTTTTTTTTTTTAAACTAAAAGGAATCAGGACTCCTTGGAGGTAGTTGTCTCCCTGCTTTGAGATAGGAAAAATAAAAAAATCAATCAATCAGTATGGGCCTTGACTGTATTGTTCCCAGAAGGAAATCTGGAGTCTGATTTCTGATGGGCACTGCTACAAAGAGAAAAGAGCCAAACACAGGAGGCGGCTCTCACTGGCCGGGTTGTACCAATTTGAGCATGAAATAAATAACAATGGTCAATTAGAAAAGTTGAGTTCATAAAAGGCCACGAGTTCCTGTCTTCATGCTTAAAATAAAACATGACATATAAAAAAGGTAATTGTAATTGAAAAATGAGTCAATATCATAGATGTGCCTAAGGGTGGCTAGGCAAAAATCCTACAAGAGTTGTTTTCTTTTTTGTGTTTCCAATGAGCTTGTTTCTCCAGAAAAATAAAGCTGTTTGTATGCATAGTATGAAATTCATGCATGTCTGCCCCAAAAGCTGCTAACAGGTGTCCCTAGAGGATGCAAATTAGTTATTTCTCTGGGACAATAATGGCAGACTTGGAGACCTTCAGGCTGTGCCTACACAAAGTGAAGAGGAAAACCAAAGCAGTCTTGTACCAAAACAAATGTTACCAGATAATTTAGACAAGAGTGTGAAATGTCATGGCTTAGAACAGTTGGCTAGTTCCCCATGTTGCATGCACAAACAACATTTTAAAATTAATGTAATGAATTTTAGTTGAATTAGAGACAGTAGATACATTTTAACTTAGTTGAAGAGATCATAAACTTAGTGTACTTGAGTTCACATTTGAGTCATTTCACATGAGCCAAGACTTTATAGTTTTCCAAATAGAAAGGTCATGGTCTTTCTGGAAATAGGACAGAGTTGGAAAATAGCCTTTTAATGAGCAAACTTTAATGAATCAAAAGTTTAGGGATTAAAATTCCCATGATGAATGTGGGTTTAAAGAAATATTACACAATAAGAGTTTTCTGAGTTTATCCAAATTCTGAACATGTGTAAGATTTAAGCAAAGCTAAATCAAATTAGTAGCAAGGCACACTCTGCCCTTCTTAAATGACTTCCAGCTAGAAAATCCTAGGACGATAAATATGCTGTCCATTAAAAATATTGTTCTGCTTAAAAAAATGCTGACAGCAAATTAAAATACAAATTATTTTACAGGCAAATCAGATCTAGAAGCTTTTGAATTTATAAAACATGTAAAAATCATTAATCCAGTTTCACACAGCATTTTTAAGAAGGGGGTTCATTTCTGGTTCTTTTAAAGAGTAAGTGTTCTAGTGCACGCAAAATATTTTCACTTACCTTTTTCTCAGGATTAGAACAATTGCATGCATAATAAAACTTTTTGGATGTACTTCTACGGCACCCTCTCTGCCATCCAAAACCGATCCTAGTCATAGAACTGGGAAGACCCATCCGCATTCTACACGGGAGGAGTAGGAGCAGAGAGCCACAGCAAGGCAGCAGGGAAAGAACTTTGCTCTCCTGGGCCGATGGTTTTGGAAAGGGCATTGCCATAGCAGTGGTTCTCAACCACAGTACACCAGGGTACCCTCCTTCAGCCCCATGAAGCCTCATGATGGGGTGGCTGTCTGTAGTTGGCAGAAATCTTCTAGATGCTACGGCTATGCCCCCACCCTCAACATGGCATATGTGCACACATCTTACATGGAGACACACATATGCTGCCCACATCACTGATATCTAAATGTTGCTGGCAAAACCCCATGCAGTTCCAGCTGAGTGAGTTTAATGATGGGCTTTAAATGAGTGCTTTGGTGGAGAATGTCTTGGTCGCCTCCATGGATTTTACCTGTGTCAAGATTAAGATGTTGGCGGGGCATGGTGGCTCACGCTGGTAATCCCAGCACTTTGGTCGGCTGAGGTGGGCTGATCACTTGAAGTCAGGAGTTCGAGACCAGCCTGGCCAATATGGCGAAACCCCATCTCCACTAAAAACATAAAAATTGGTGGGGTATGGTGGTGGGTGCCTGTAATCCCAGTTACTCACGAGGCTAAGGCAGGAGAATCTCTTGAACCAGGAGGCAGAGGTTACAATGAGCTGAGATCGTGCCACTGCACTCCAGCCTGGGAAAGAGAGAGAGACTCTGTCTAAAAGAAAAAAAAAAGATTGAGATGTTTCCAGAAACTTTTTTTTTTTTTCTGTTTTGTTTTGCTGTCACTTCTACAGTAAACCATTGTTTTTCTGGCACAAACTCTAATACAAAGATCAGAACCTGACAGGCCAATGCAAATACTGCAGCTCAAAAAGCTGAACGCCTCTGCCTGACTTACTGATTGCTTGCTTTCATCTTTTCCGTATCTTTGATTATCCTTGAAACATCTTGAAATTAGAAAAAAAGAATTACTGGTGAAAAGATGTAGGCAGGGATGTATAACAAGGGACAGAGGAAATTGTACAAATTTGTTAATTTATTACAAAATTTTCACTCACAGAAAAACACAAGAAAACTTTTATACTTTTATATTTGGGAAAGGAACTGGTATCTCAGATACAAAATAATTTACACATAAGCCATACAATTTTATTTTATATAGAAATAGGTCATTATTACAACGACTGTACAATTCACTACGCTTCATCTTATAATTACATAAAATCTTTTCTTTAGAAACATCTCAACAAAACATACAAAAAAAGCAAAGTGCATTTTGAAAAGGAAAATCCAATTCTCAGTATTCTCATGAAGATATGTAGAAAGATGCAGCATTCTCACTCAAAGGGCCAGCACATGGCGGGGTCTCCGTGGGGACTGCAGTCCCCCAGGCCTGTCTGGCTTGCGAAACCTCTCCCCTCACAGGCTTGGAGTTCTCAGCAGAATTCTGGAATGTTGGCTGGCATGATTGTGCTTTGCTTTGAGTCCACCTTTGTAGTTGCAATCAATGAAGTAAACAGGAAATAGTCCAGTGTTTTATTTAGGGGCTAAAAAATCACCACCAGCATGGCATGGGGTGAAAAGCCTCATTCCATTAGGGTTTAGGCCAGAAAGTGTGAATCTGTAGCTTGGTTAATAACAACCAGCTTCTCTGATTGGTGGGCTGTTGTTGTTACTGTGGTCTCTGAATGAAGCCATGAGACCTTATTATTTTTTAAAAAAAACAGAAAGTGCCTAAGTTATTTCCTCTGTGCAGCTGTGCAAATTAAAACAAAAACAACCATTTAAAAATAATGAAAAATAATCTCTTTATTCTCTCTCTCCAACAGATCTCTGACCCAGTCCTTCTCCAATACAAAGGAAAGACGATCAAGAGTGAAGGCCAGCTAGCGCAGATGGGAGGGCCGCAGGTGGCTAGAGCAACCAGTGCACTCTCGGGGGATGCAGCGAGATGCGCCATCTCTGAAGGTAAACCGACCAACGATGCCTACACGGGGCACCTGGTTCCTGTCCGGTATGGCTATAGAGTGTGCCCAAGAACCTCGGAGGCAAGAGAAACATGGTCAGTATTCCCGATCATTTCCACTGCAGCAAGCACTGCACTCCAGAGATGGTTACCATCCAGGAGCTCTGAAACGTATGCAGTGTGCACAAAAGCCAGGGGTTTAGTTCAGACTCCTCTCCCCGTCTCCTGTGGCCACCCCCCCTCATCCATTGGTTAAAGCTGATTGTGTCCCGACTTCAGTGCCGGGGCACTATCGGGGCGGCTGCTGGAGGCCTGATGACTCAGACAGACTGCTGACCCTTCGGGGAGGACGTAGGGGCTGGGGCTGTGCTGGGGGTGGTTGGGGGTAGCCCAGGGTCCCTGGCTGTTGTGAGTAGGTGGAGAGAAGTAGTGAGTCCTGCTGCTCACTGTGCAAAGAGGTTGGTGCCTGTACCTAGAAAAAAAAAAGAACAAAGGGCTTCAGAGGTGGTTCTGATGTCTGCCCCTCAGCTGTGTTACAGGGCAGTGTAGGGCATGCTGCAGATTGAGTTAGACTATAGGGCTGTCTTTCTTGGGGGTCATGTGGGGACAGGTGGCTTTGGCAAGACCTGGGGGTGTGGTGGGGATGGGGATGAAAGGAACCTTAGGGTGAATTCTGAAGCTAACTTCACCGCCAATAGCGGGGGCACCTTCTGGCCCAATCAGCCTAGGCCTGTGGCTGTGGGGAATGGTTTCATAAACACGTGCACATGATCTACATTGTAGCCAGAATGTTTTTGGATGATGGAACCTGAGGCCACATGCAGACAGTTGACAGGGCAGAATCCAAACACACATACAGTTTGCACACTTTTCACTGCTGGTCCCTGATACCATAGCTACCTCCAGATTCACCAGCACCTCCTAGGAGCATCTTGATTGGAAGTTTAGAAGCTTCGACTGGCCAAAGCCTGACTTTGGAAACGTCAATCTTATCACCCACTATTCCCTTCCATGAAATCTCCTGCAAGTAACCCAGCACCCCCCTGCTCTCAACGCTGCCCAGGCACAGCTGCCCTGAACTTTTGCTCAGGCTGTCTGGCTGGAACATGGTCCCTTTATCTTCACCCTCACCCACACGTCAGGCATTTCCTGGACACTAGACTCGGCAGTGGATGCCTTCTGAGCCCTCCCTCTTCTCAAGTCCCTTCCTCCACGAAGGCTTCCCCACCACAGCACTCCCACTCTTCCCAACCGAGCCTGACTGCACTCTGTGCTAACCCACCTTCTGCACCCCACCCTGAGGCCCCTAAGGGCAGTGAGTGGGCCGAAGAGCTCTCTGTATTCATAGCCTGCATCTTGTATGCAACAGGTGCGTGCACACTTGTCTGTTGCTCATTTCCCATCCAAAATCACTTCTGGGTGTCGAGAACTGACAAGATCTGCAAAGCCAAAGTCTGAGCTGACTCCCACTCTGCGTGGGGTCAGGGAGATCTGAAAATTGTAGCACAGATGGCTTAGCAGCGTTGGAATTAAACTACATTCCAGAACTTCAAGGACAGCTATCTTCATCGCTATCTACAGTACTCAAGAGGTCTCAGCCTCCGCTCATTCTCCATGGCTTTGCAGGTGCAGGTGGAGCTGCAGGCCAGGGAGGAAGCCCCCCAGGACACGGAAGGGCTGGGTGAAGAGGGGCAGCCTGCATATGGGCAAGGGAAGGCCAGGTCCTTCTGGAGCTTGGCAGACGCAGACGTGTGGCTCCCACGTGAACCTCTAGACCAGTGGCTCTCACCCTCCCTGCTTTTGGCAATCTTGGCACTTGCCTGAAGTGATTTTTGCCTTCTAAGTAGTGACCACATGTAAATGAGCTCCAGATTTTCCTGGCAAGCCCAATTTCACACATCACTGTATTTACTAGGCAGGTTAATGGATCTTTAACTAAATGTGATTTAACTTTATGTTTATATAGGACTTTATAAACACACTGAAAAGTCCAACATAGTCACCAATGTTTTTTGACTTCTGCTCTAAAAACTATGAACATGTCTAGATGCAAATCCTTGAGTAAAAACTACTTTTTTAAAAAGGAACCTTTTCAGCACATAACCACATAAGGCATAATAGCTGACTCGTAATTTCACATACTCCGTAGACACAGACTTCATAACCTTTAAGCATGAAAAACAATCAAATGAGAATCTTTCTGGGGCTTACTTCTATACTAGGGATAGAACAACCTTGAAAGCAAGGGAATAAAATATCTTTGAGACTTGGGGTGCGGAGTGTGGCCCAGCTCCCAGGCCTGCACGGGGGCCCCCTGGGCCATGGCACCCACCTGCAGGTAGTGCTGTGGTGGCTGCTGCCGAGCCTGTGCGGGCTGCAGGGGTGACGGTTGGGAGGCAGGGAAGCTGGGGTGGAGCACTGCCTGCCCCATCAGCAGGACGGGCATCGGGGCGCTGCTGCTGTTGACGGGGTGTGCATCTGGATTTGGAAACACGGTCTGGCTCTGTGCGTACCTGTTTCACGTGGGAAGGAGAAAACGGGTCCTTTAAGAAAGCAGTATTGATATGACACCCAAAGCATGAGCAACAAAGGAAAAAGCAGGCAAGTTGGACTTCATTAGAAACTTTTGGCCAGGCGCAGTGGCTGGCTCATGCCTGTAATCCCAGCACTTTGGGAGGCTGAGGCGGGAAGATCACAAGGTCAGGAGATCGAGACCAGCCTGACCAATATGGTGAAACATCGTCTCTACTAAAAATACAAAAATTAGCCAGATGTGGTGGGTGCCTGTAGTCCCAGCTACTTGGGAGGCTGAGGCAGGAGAATAGCTTGAACCTGGGAGGTGGAGGTTGTGGTGAGCAGAGATCACACCACGGCACTCCAGCCTGGGCGACAGAGTGAGACTCCATCTTAAAGAAAAAAAAACAGAAACTTTTTTGCATCAAAAGACACTATCAACACTATCAACAGAGGGAAGAGGCAGCCCACGGGGTGGGGGAAGATATTTGCATATCACATATCTAATAAGAGACGGATACCATAATATATAAAGAATGCCTACAACTCCACAACAAGAAACCCAAACAACCCAATCAAAAAACGGGCATGGGGCTGACACTTCTCCAAAGAGAAGCTAGAAATGACCAACACACACATGAAGACATGCTCAGCATCACTAGCCATTAGGGCAAAGCAGATCAAAACCAAAACGAGATGTCCCTTCACACTCATTACAATGGTGATTATCAAAAAACCAGGAAGTAACAGGTGTTGCTGAGGATGCAGAGACATTGGAACTTTAGTGCTGTGTTGCTGGGAATTGTCACATGCTGCAGCCACTGTGTTAAATGTTGGCTCTGTGTCCTCACCCAAATCTCATGTTGAATTGTAATCCCTAGTTTTGGAGGTGTGGCCTGCTGGGAGGTGATTGATCATGGGTGGGGACTTCCCCCTTGCTGTTCTTGTGACAGAGTTCTCCCTAGATCTGTTTGTTTAAAAGTGTGTAGCCCCTCCCCCTCTTTCTCTCTCTCCTCCCGGCCACGTGAAGTTGTGCTTGCTTCCTCTTCACCTTCTGCCATGATTGTAAGTTTCCTGAGGCTTCCCAGAAGCAGAAGCCTGTACAGCCTGCACAATGGTGAGCGAATTAAACTTCTTTTCTTTATACATTACTCAGGCTCATGCATGTCTTTATAGCAGTGTGAGAATGGACTAATATGAATGTATGGTAATTCTTCAAAAAATTAAACACACAAAATCACCATTCTACCATATGATCCTGCAATTCCACTTCTGGGTATATACCCACAAGAAGTAAAAGCAGGAACCTGAAAAAGATAATTGTACATCCTTGGATGTGTATAATCATATTTTGGTTTATTGTGAATAAACCATTATATAATAAACAATTATTATAAACCATTATTCACAATAACCAAAAGGTAGAAACAATCCAAGGGTCCACTGAGAGATGAATGGATTAAAAAAGTGGTTTGTCCATACAGTGGAATATTATTCAGCCTTGGAAAGGAAGGAAGTTCTCACACATGCTACAATGTAAATGAACCTTGAAGACATTACGCGAAGTGAAATAAGCCAGTCACAAAATGACAAATGTTGTGTGATTCCTCTTATATGAGGGCTCTGGAGTTGTCAAATTCTTAGGGACAGAAAGTAGGATGGTGGCTGCCAGGGGCTAGGGGAAGGGGTATTGGGAGTGGGTGTCTAATGGGTACAGGATTTCAGTTTGAAAAGGTGACAAAGTTCTGGAGCTGGATAGTGGCGACGGTCACACAACTGTGCGAATGTACTTAATGCCATGGAACTACACACTTTAAAATGGTTAAAATAGTAAAATTATGTATATTTTGCCACAATAAAACATTCTTAGGCCAGGTGTGGTGGCTCATGCTTGTAGTCCCAGCACTTTGGGAGGCCAAAGCAGATGGATCACTTGACGTCAGGAGTTCAAGACCAGCTTGGGCAACAGGGTGAAACCCCGTCTCTACTAAAAATACAAAAATTAGCCAGGCATGGTGGCACATGCCTGTAATCCCAGCTTCTTGGGAGGCTGAGGCAGGAGAATTGCTTGAACCTGGGAGGCGGAGGTTGCAGTGAGCTAAGATCGCACCACTGCACTCCAGTCTGGGTGACAGAGCAAGACTCCATCTCAAAAAACAAAACAAAACATTTTTTAAAAAAGAAAGAGATGGTGATGATAATGGTCCACTAACAAGGCGCAGAGAAAGGCCATTTAGGAACTATCTGGGATTATGGACAGGAGCAAATGTCTAAAGAGACTGGAGAGAAGTCTGCTTTGCATGATCTTTTGGAGGTGTGATTTCCCTGCATGGGGTCATCTGTGACAGGCATTGGGGGTTCCAGACTTCCCCTGAGGAGGCATCTGTGTGTGTGGGAGGCAGATCCTGACACGCCCTGGAGGGTGGACTGTTAGGTCACGTCTGGAAGAGACAGGGAGATGGGGAGGGTATAAATTATCGATTTCACCAAAAATGGCAGTTAGAGTTCCCAGAGGAAAAACTTTCCATACTTGCCTAGTTCATGGCGTTTTAAGCATCTCTGGAAAGTGATGTAACAAGAATTTTTTGCTTCCATTTTCTTTTCTTTTGTTTTTTTGAGACAGTCTTGCTCTGTTGCCCAGGCTGGAGTGCAGTGGCACAATCTCAGCTCACTGCAACCTCCACCTCCCTGGTTCAAGTGATTCTCCTGCCTCAGCCTCCTGAGTAGCTGGGATTACAGGCACATGCCATCATGCCTGGCTAATTTTTGCATTTATAGTAGAGATGGGGTTTCACCATGTTGGCCAGACTGGTCTTGAACTTCTTACCTCAAGTGATCCGCCCACCTTGGCCTCCCAAAGTGTTGGGATTACAGGCATGAGCCACTGCGCCCAGCCTGTTTCTACTTATTTAGATCATTTAGGAAGAACAGGTAAAATCCGAAAGCAAAACAGCCCACTTCCCCCCACCTAATGATAGACATGAACGGACAGCTCCCCACCACCTGCAGGTCCCTCCTTACCCTCCTGTGACCAAAGGGAGGGCCAGAAAGTCTCAGGGGCAGAGGCTGCCTAGAAAGTTATCCTGAGGTGTGGGGAGACCCCAGACAGGGCCAACAAGGTGGACTTTGAAGATTCAGGGAGCCAAAGGGGCCTGTGGCCTGGAGTTAGCTGGCCTCCAGCCCCACCACCTGCACTGTGTGGCCTTCGAGAATGTAATCTAACCCCTTGAAAGCCCAGCCTCTTCACTGGTTTAAAAAAAACAAAAACAAAAAAGCATGTGCCTACACCCTAGAGATTTTATCGGGATGGAATGAAATAATGAACATACAGACCCTGACCCTCAGAAAGGCAGTAACCATCTGCCATCACTCTCAGTGCTGGCTGAAGGAGGGCACGGAAGAAGGACTTCCAGGGAGAGGGGCCTGGGGGTGCCTGCGAGGCCTCTATATGAGGGCATCCCAGGCCTGATGGGCTAGCACTGTCCTGGTGAGCTCTGGACACGAAGTCAGCCAGTGTTAATATGAAGGCGATGTCTGTGTGATAGCTCTATTTCGGCCTCATTCCCAAGGGCTAGAAACTGTTTTCCAGCAACTTTTAAACTATTCCCCGTGTCTCCAGTAACCGCTGTCCCTAGTAATTAAGTAGCTGAGTAAAGCTGCTCTGCTCCTGCGAGTGCTAGTGGAGAGGAGGGTGGAGAAGGGAGAGCCGGGGCTGCTCGTCTGGGAGGGAAGGGCCCAAGGACAGTGCCAGAAGCACGGAGCACCAAGTGTGCCTGTGGAATGTCAGCTGGAGCCTGGGGGAGGGTCCTTGAAAAGGGGGATGGCGCTACAGCTTCCAGGGATGTCTCCAGAGGTGAGGGCTTTAGACCTGTAACGTCGGAAGATGATGGCAAACGGCGGGGTGTGAATTGTTTCATTCAGTGCTGCTCTAAGCATGGAGCGCTGAGTTTTTTCTGCTTCCATGGGACACGGTAGAAGAAAAGCTGAGGGGCAGTGTCCCCTTCAGAGCTGTGGGCACACTCAGACCCTGCCTTTAGTGCAAGGCTCATGTGAGTGCTGCTGGCCCAGGTGGGTGAGGCTGGCCAGCCTGGAACCACTCCGCCAGCGCTTGCCTCCTGCCTCCCGCCAGGGTCCACGTACTTGACTTGCCGTCCCGTCCTGCTGACCTCCGAGGGCTGCCTTGCATCACAGGACCCGGGCATCATGGGCTGGATGGGCTGGCTCAGCAACAGCCTTTAAGCAGAGGTGGGGAAATAGGAAACTGATCAGCATCTGAACCACAGACCCACTGGGCGTGGCAGCACTTGCTCAGCCCGCCTGGACCCTTTATGGTTGACCCTAATCCCGACTCCCCTGGCTTCATTCTCAGAGGATGATGGACGCGGTGGGTAACTTCCCCTGGACCTCAGGACCCCAAGCCCTGTCCTCTGCTTCCTTAGCCGAGATCAACTGTGGACACTTTAGAATCTGTCTGAACTCTGCCTCCGTCTAAAGCAGAAAGCTGAAATGAACAGGATAAAATGATGCCTGGGTTATCCTTTAAACAAGGGCAGTCTCGTACCTGAGCTGCCGATCATGGCTGAAGTCTGGGCTGGGCTGGCACTGGCTGGCATCCTGGGAGGTGGAAGCAGGTGTGGTCAGATTCAGACTTGGCGGGAGCACAGCTGTGGCACCGCTGAACGGGGACACTAGGCTGCTCCCAGGGCGGCCGCTGCTCTGCATTAGCTGTGAGCTTCTCATTGGCTTTGGACCCTGGAGCATCATTTCAATGAGAAAGGTAAGACTTGGACTCAACCCTGGGGCCATCTCTCCAGGAAACCTCCCAGTGTCTCCTCCTTCTACCTACCCTGGCCTTTCCTCTACATCAGTACCTCCCAACTAGTGAATTACTTTGATCTTGTGACTGTCTTCCCTGTTGGACTGTATTTGAATCCCTTGGGCCTAGGACAATGCTGGACTCCAGGCAGGCAAGTAGCAAATGTGCCTTGAACTGACCTACTTTCTGCTTCAAATGCTACTGCAGACATGTGGCCCTTCTGGCTGCTTCTCCAACTCACCAGGCCTACTCCTGCCCTGGGGCCTTCGCACAAGCTTACTGCTCTGTGGAATGCTCTTCCCTGACATTGACATGGCTCATTCTTTCACCCCCTCAGGTCTTGACTCAAATATTATCTTCTTCACGAGGCCTTACCTGGCTACCTCTTTCCACCTCCAGCCCATTCCCGGCCCTCACCGGCATTCCTGTACCATTGCACGTACTGTAATTTTCATACGTTTGTCTCTTTCCTCACTTGGAACAGAGATTCTTTTTTCTTTTCTTTTTTGTTCACTGCTTTCCCTCAGTGCTCAGAATTTCGTGCCAGGCACGCAGTGAGCTGAGTGAAATAATAAAGGAGTGAGGAAGTGGGCCTGCACCTGCTTTGGGTTCTCTGTCTGTTTCACTGACTGTCCATTCATCCGATAACACAGTACTCTCATTCTTAAACTTTTTACGACATTTCCAGTATCAGACAGTATGAATCCTTCCTCAGTTTCCTGTTCTCCAAAATTAGCTCTTCTCACCTATTTTTCTGATGACCTTTTAAATCAAAAGGCTGCATTTTCAAGCAAAACCCTTACATTTGAAGAAAGGTGGCCTAAACACTTCCACACGTGTGCTCATCCATATTGTGCTGCAGGTTATGTAAGTTCCCAGATTCTCTACTGAACTGCAAGCTCCTTGAGGCCCGGGACAGCTCTTGCTCATCACTGTTCCCTGGGTCTTGGTGAACTCAGGAGCTCAGCTGACATTTACCAAAGCCACGAGGGCATGGAAATGTGAGGCTGGAGGAAAGGCTGCCTTCCCATCTGTCATCCTCCAGGAGCCCTGCTCCAGACTTCTCAATTCCATTCCGTTTGAGTGCCATTTATCTGCTAGCAATTTCGTCCAACTGCAAGGTCACTGGTGGCTTGGAATAGGTGGAAATGGCTGCAAGGGTTTGGCAAGTAGTCTGGGGGACCTGGAGGAGCAGGGAGGCCTGGAGGGAGCAGTGGGGGCCTGGAGGAGCAGTGGGAGCCCGGAGGAGCAGGGGGCACCTGGAGGAGCAGGGAGGCCTAGAGGGAGCAGTGGGGGCCCGGAGGAGCAGGGGGCGCCTGGGACAAGGGACATTGAACAGCAGTGGCTGCTCACGTGGGTAATGGTAAAAACCAGAGTAGATGGCGAGGACTGTGGACGTTGAGTGTTGGGACATTCAGCTGCCAGTGGGTCTCTGGGAGGGCCATATCTGCCTCCAACCCTAGGTCAGCATCAAAGGTGAACGTTTCTGCTGAATGATATCTTTAAGCACAAGAGCAAGGGACTGAGGTGGGCGTTTGTAAAACACAGAAGGAAGCCAATACAACTTGGGGTTTCAAAGTGACTTTAACAGAAGCAGGAGAAGAAGGCTCACTCCCAAATCTACCCGCAGTCCATAGGGGAACAGGGCAGTAGGCCTCAGTCCACGCAGGCTGCAGCAACCAAGTATGTCCCAGACTGCAAGAGGGTGTCTGCTCTAGAGGCAACGAGTGAAGCTGGCAAGGGCACATTTACCTGGGTTGATATCACACTTGATTCTCTGAGCGGGTGCTGGCTTGTGACCTGGGCAGAGGAGATCTGCCCTGGAAGTTGGGGGCCCGTCCCGAGCTGGGGCTGAGTCACTGCGGCTGACCTTTGCTGCAGCTGCTGCTGAGCCTCGGGTCGCTGGGCGCTGCTAAAGCTCAGGGATACAGCTGGCTGCTGCAGGAACATCTGGGAGAACAGAAATGCTGGTGAAGTAGGGGTCATGGGTACCTCACCAGTGTGCACCTTCTTTGCATTCCCTGTGCCCAGTAAGAACTTTCTTGCTCTGAGCTGCCTAGAAATAGTTCATTTACTCCACTGGTGAACATGAAGCACCTGTGATGCCCCAAGCTCAGTGCAAGGCACTGGCCACAGAGCCAGGGGCTGGAGACACTTCTGCCTTCATGAAGGTTATAGGCAAGTGACTGAGGCCTAACAGCGTGAAAGCTGTTTAGACCCAGATGTTCTCTAAATAATGTGATGTACTTGTTTAGAGTCTAGGTTGGCTTACCAGCTTCTTACTAGAAGGGAGAGATACCTGGTGAGTGGAATGCATGATGCAGTAATGATAATATTGCATCACGATAACAGGGGCAGAGGGATGGCTCACCTGTGGCCTGGGCCGCATTGCCCCCGCAGTAGGACCAGGCTTTGTATTTGCCCTTGAATCTCTGACGAGTGACTAATGTCTGTACCCACGCTGCTGTTGAGAATCTTCAACCCAGTGCTCTCAGCTGAGATGGCAGATCTCTCTCATTAATTAAGGGACCACATTCCCAGGCAGGCCAATAAGCATGGATGTGATCGTGTAACATCAAGTCCATGCACTTTCATATTATGTTCAAGTTTTATAATCACCGTGATCATCTCTGTGTTTTGTTACCTAAGATGTCTCAGAGACATTTAAAAGTCCACGGTATATTAGCTTGGTGGTTTTAATTTGAAAGATTTAAGAGAATTTGGGGTGTTATTGAGAATCCTGATTTAGTTCAAATAAGTTTGGTGTATTTGATTTAAAACAGTTGTTTACGCCAGGCGCTGTGGCTCAAGCCTGTATTACAGCACTTTTGGAGGCCAAGGCGGGCAGATCACTTGAGGCCAGGAGCTTGAGATCAGCCTGGCCAATATGGTGAAACCCCATCTCTACTAAAAATACAAACATTAGCCAGGCGTGGTGGTGCATGCCTGTAATCCCAGTTATTCAGGAGGCTGAGGCAGGAGAATCGCTTGAACCTGGCAGGCGGAGGTTGCAGTGAGCCAAGATTGCGCCTCCAGCCTGGGTGACAGAGAGAGACTCTGTCTCAAAAAATGAATAAATAAATAAAAGTAAAACAGTTGTTTAGGTGCTTGGAAAGATTTTACTTCTTAGGTTTATAAGTCTGCCTTATTAGCTACATAAAATGTTTGAAAGATTCAGATAAACTAAATGTGTAAATGAATAGCTTTGGTAGATAATGTTGATTATTCACAATCAACTTATCAACTAATTGAACATAAATAAAAATCTAGTTAAAGCATTGCTCTTTTTCGACCAAATTAGTACATTCATGAATAAAACAGAATCTGTCAGTTGACTCCAAAGTTTTAAGAAAGACAGCTTTTGTAATTTTAATAATAATTTAACGAAAGACCTGAAACTGGCTTTTTAAACAAAAGTACCTCTTGGGTATTAACAACATCAGATGGCATTGTGTCTGTCATGATTCTCAACATGCGCTGTCCCAGTCCATCAGGCCCTTAGCTTGGAGTTTTAGGGGGAAGGCTCTCTGGCTCCCAGCCTCTGACGTTTTTCACCCCATTCCTGTACTCAGTGCAGTCCCACCTCATATGCAGTACAGGACCGACAGGCTGACATCTGCTGAGTGTCAGCGTAGGTTTGGAGAGGCAGGCGAGGATCCCACCCTGCAGACGTGCTGGGGAGACTTATGGATCAGTTTGCTCATGCGTCTGCTTCATGGGTGGGGTCGAGCCACTTACCAGAGGCCCGAGATGGGCAGATGGCGGAGCTGGGGCTGGGTTCTGATCTTTCTCCATCCCACGGGACCTCCCCAAACTCCTCTCATGCCCCACCCACCACAGAGAAGCCTGCAGTTTTGAAATGAGGACTCCTTGTCACTTTAGAAATTAAGAAGAATTTTCTGGGTATCCATCATTTTACACATTTTGAGGATTCATGTTTCATGCAGTCCCAGCTCCCTATTAAAATATAACTTGTTTATAGCACATAGGGGAATATATACTTCATCACTTCAGCAAAAACCTAGTAGTCAAACCCAATTACCATGTGTTTTTCTGGTAGGATACAATTTACCTTTTGATTAGAGTTTGAATAAATTCAACCTTTACTGATGACAGGCAGTATAATTTACCTTAAAGCAGACCTACCTTAGCTCAAATTCCCACCCTACCATTTACTAGTACTATGGCCTTGGGCAATTTTAATAACTTTTCAAAGCCTTAGTTTCCTCATTAGTAAAATAGTGACATTAAGAGCACATACCTTATTAAGGACTAAATGAAGTTAATGCATATAAATGACCTGAGACATAGTAAGTACTGAATGAATTTCAGATAGTAACATTCAAAATGAAAAAAGGAACTTTTTCCTCCTTTGCCTCTTTGGGCATATAAAAACTGTTTGATAAACGAATGAATGGAATAAATGCATGTATGAATGAATAAACATATGAATAGCAATTTCACTCAGAGAAGGGCAAACTATGTCTGCTAGTGTTATTTATGTAACAGACTGTAACAGACAGGTGTGCTACTCTGTCCCATCAATGCATATCCTCTGACAGTAGAAACGCTGTCCTGTTTATCTTTCTGTATCCTCACAGTGCTTAGCCACGTGCCTGGTAAATAAAGGGTGTCAGATGGATGGATAGATTAAAGGGTGGATTGAAGGAAGACAGGGTGGGCAGAAGGATGGATAGAAGGGAGCGTGGCTGAAAGAAAGGATGGACAGATGGTGGCTGGCGGGAAGGATGGATAGATGATGG
>NC_045448.1:103487381-103560802 GCF_002776525.5 Piliocolobus tephrosceles
AGGAAGGATGGATGGGAGGATGGATAGATGATGGCTGGATGGAAGGAAGGATGGATAGATGGATGGATGAACCAGTTGGGGAACACATCATTTGCCATTGCTACAGGTGTCCTTCTAGGTATTCCTTTGAGCAGCCAGCAGAGGGCGCGCATGCTCTCAAAAAGAGCAAGAGGCAGCCTTGGAGGGGACGATGGGCCCTTCGGCACAACAGCTCCTCCATGCAGCCCCCTATTCATGACCCCATCCAGGTGCAAACACCAACAGCCCTATAGGACTTCTTCCTCATAACCCAACGTTTTTATGAAAAAAAATATATATATTAAGCATCACAGGCACATATAGCCTCGAAAGTTTTGAAGCAATGAAGTAAAAGCATCACAAGTCCACTGAGGTTGGGATAAAGGCCACTGGGTGGGGGGACTGGTTCCTGGTTTTCTGCTGGGCACCATACTTCTGTAAGGCCAGCCTCCTTCTCCAGAGAGGATTATCAACAATACAGTTGATAAAATATCTGTTTATCAACAATAAAGTAGAATTTTATGGCTTAAGGGGATGGCGTCTTAAAAGGGCTCTGAGGTCAACTTTATGGAAAACGTGAAAAAAAAAAAAAAAAGTTCTCCAAGTGAGAAAAGTTGTCGGAGAAAACAAACCAACAACTTCTAGTTTTCAAGAACAAACCAATCCTACACTCACAGATGATTTCTCATTAGTGTTATCTGCTTATTTCTACACATATTTGTCATTACAGTACATTTTAAAAGTATACAAAATAGACAAGTGATATAATGAAACCTTGGCATCATCATTAGGTTTCAAAAATCATCAACGTTTTGTCATTCTTATTTTATCTATCCCTCTACTTTTGGGGGTGGGCTGGAGTCATTTGTAGTTGCTTATTCTTCACACTTGAATTGCAGTTTAGTTTATAAAAAAAAACAAATATCACATTTTGGAACATATTTCTTTAAGTCTTACAAAAAAACAAGGCAGACTCCTTGAGGAAATGTCCTCTGTCTTGACTATCTGTGTGGATTTCCATGATCTCTGGAAAATTCCACTACAAAGATGATAAGGCCTCAGGAATGAACACAGGGCAGGAAGGCACCGGAGGGCGCGATTCCCATGCCGGCTGGCTCAGAACATCCCTCGGTGCACTCTGGCATAGGTACTTTGGGGTTAACCAAAGGCATGGGTCACAAGGAGGAAAAATACTTTGTTATAACAGGAGTGAAAGCAGTAACTTTGCTGCCTGTTATTTTAAAATTCAGCCTTAATGCTGAAAAGGCAGGAAGTAGAAAAACTCCAGGCACTGAGGGGGATGTTCATACGCCTACCTCAATTTTAGCAGTTTCTGGCTCGATTTCCCCCTTCCTGTTAGTGTAAAAATTCCATTAAAGTAATTGGAGTCAGGCAAGCGTTGGGCTCCCAGTCAGGCCCTGGATCAGTGAGAAAAATATTCCAGCTGGGAAGGCGTAAGTAAAAAGCCACTTTTTACCTATTCTGGTAAAAGGTGGAATGGCAGCTTGGTGACTCCATTTCTTTTCACGAGAAAGCTGAGCCTTTTCCCGGTCAATGTAAGGGTGCACCGAGGAGGTGGGAGAGCAGCAGGGCTCTGGCATGGCCCAGGCTGTCTGAGTGAAGCCTGCTCAAGGCGCACACACGGCGTCTTGAGGGGAGCGGGCGGGGAGGTGGCCTGTCCAGGGTGGGGCTCTTCTCACCTCTGAGAGGCCTGTGCAGGGGCAGGAAGGGGAGGGACAGTGAACCTCTAGAAAGCCACCGGGAGTGCCGCTGAGGGCCAGGCGGAGCTGGTGGGACCTCAGTGAGGCAGGATGGCCAAATGAGCAACTCCCTAAGTCCCCAGACACTTGGACCGCTGCGTGTTCATCTCAGCGTGCCCTGGCTCACCCCGCACTGGGCCCCGACAGAACCCGCCTGTCTCCTGTGGTAGGTGTGGCTGCACTTCAAGAGCTGTGTGGCCAGGGGAGGGTCTGCGTAGATGGGTGATGGGGGAAGCAACAGGGACAGTGCTCCGGCAGAGATATTTCTGCTTCTTTCTGTCCCTTCTAAGTGTCTCCAAATGCTTAGTGCTCTCAGGGCAGATGCCAAGGTTAGCTAGAGTTACATTTACAATCAAAGGCTGGGTCAGAATCAGGCACTTCTGAAGATACACAGTCCTGGACTAATATAAGTAAAACATTATGTATTATTAAAAGAGATCCAATATAAAAAGTTGTTCCTCCAAAACAAAACAAAAACCAAAACAAGACCTCTCCAAACAATTCTAGTATCTGGGGGGTCACAGTGAGAGCTGCCGCTGCTGGGGCTTGCAGAGCCTCCCTGCCGGCACACCACAAATGGGGTGCCACCCAGCTCCCTCTGTAGTCTCCAGTAGGCTGTGATGTGGATATCATCGTCTCCCATATCTCCCTGGATGCCTGCGTTGGATGAGAAACAGCAGAGCTGCTTCCATCTCCTCCTGATGGCAGCCTGGGCTGGGAGCTAGGAAAGCAAAGTTATAGAGGTGCAGGGAGGTGCTACCCAGGACCGAGGCAGGCATCCACGCAGGGCAATCCAACGCCAAGTGCACAAGTGCAAATGCAGGTGGAGGCAGCGAGTAGATGTGCCTGCCAGAGTGAGGGGCGAGGGAAGACGACATCGGGGTGTGGGCTGGAGGCAGGGATGAAGACCGGGGTTTGTTCCTTGTCCTTTGCAGAGACTGCAGTATGCTTTCATAAGCAAATGGGGGCTTGGCAGGGCAGTGCACAGGGCTTGGGAGGAAGTCCTGGCTGCCTGGAAATGGTGGCAGGACCCCTCCCCATGCGGCAGCAGGGATAGAGGCCAGTCCGGGAAGGGGATCACCTGGACGTTGGAGTCCTGGACCAGGCAGAGCTGCTCCTGGATCTTGTGGAGCTCCTCCTGTTGCCACCGGATATTGGCCTGCAGGATCCGCGTCCGCTGCTCTAGCTGGTCTTTGATGGTCTGGAACATGCTGAACTGTGCCGAAAACTTCAAGGTGGAGCCGAAAAACATAACCAGATGAAAGAGTTATTTCAGCCTTGCAGGCAGATCTTGCTGCTGCTCAGTCTGTACACTTCATTTCCGTCCCTTAGCCGTGTTTCCCAGGGTCCCTAAGGAGCCCGTGGCTGGGTCCTGGGCAGTGAACAGGGGCTGCAGATGAGGTCTGGGCATCCCTGGGGCCCCTGTGCCAGTCTTTCTCAGGCTGGCTATGACAGCAGGCCCGCCTGCATCTGCAGACCTGACTTACTGCCCTGCAGTCTGGGAGGGCCATAGAATCGGGACAGGATTTTGTAAGCAATGTTCACAAACTGATATTCCAAATTTGGAGAGATGAGCAAATGGTTTTAGAGATGAATGTCAAAAGCAGGGCATCAGAGAGTCCCTTTTCTCCCTCATTTAGGGCATAGCAGTTTGTATGTGACAGCTTCACAGGCATTTTTGGGTCTGGTCATTATCCTAAATCTGATGCTGGCTCTCTCCAAACCAGCCTGGGATCATCAAGGACTATTCTCCTCACCCTCCCCACTCCAGGCTTACTTGCTACTATGCACGTCTCCGAAATCTGTGCAAAAAAAGAACAAAAGAATCACCCGGTCTTTACCCGGAGGGTGCCCCTCTCCAGTGTGACCTTGAGGTAAAGACAGGGTGATTGTTTTGGGCCCCCCCTTCCTTTGGACCTTTAATCCTTTCTGCGAAAGGAGGCTGGCCTTACGAAACTTGCAGGTGGTCTCTGCCTCCTGTCCCGTCGCCCTCAACACAGGCTCCTCTGCTTGCAGGAAACACTGGGAGGGATGGCAGGAGGGGCCTGTAGCCCCTGCTCTGGGCTCTCTGGGGCTGTGACTCCCGTATCTTGAGGCGAATGAGTTTGCTAGATTCATTTTGTTTTTCTCTCTCTCCCTTTTCACCATGACTTAGCCTCCACTCCCTCAATCTCTAGCCCAACAATCTCCCTAGTCTCTTTCCGGCCCACTGTCTTTTGCAAATGTCCCCAGGGCCTCTCTCTTTTCCTCTGCCCTTCGACCTCCCAGACACAGAGACGCAAGGAGACCAGGAGACTTGAGAAACAGATAGGATGAAATAACTGAAAGCATAGCTTCTGAGGCAGCGAAATAATAATAAAAAGAACTAGCAAGAATAAGAATAGCAGGTGCTGACATTTGCAGAGACCCTCAGGTGCCAGCTGCTGCCCCAGGCAAGTAGAGGTATGTGTGTTACACTTCTTCACAATGAGCTCATGCCACCGCAGGAGGCTGCACCCTGCTGGAAGTCACACAGCGAGATGGTGGCAGCACCAACATGCAAATCCCAAGTCTTAGGAGCTAAGCGTGGCCAACGAGTTTTGCCCACAAGTCACTCCCACCTTGACCAGAGCAGCTTTGACCTCAGACTTCCTTTAAAAGGAAGGTTCTGTTGCTACCCATGCATTTAAAAATACCTGCGCTGGGCCGGGGGTGGTGACTCACGCCAGTAATCCCAGCATTTTGAGAGTCCGAGGTGGGCGGATCACCTGAGGTCAAGAGTTTGAGACTAGCCTGGCCAACATGGCGAAACCCCGTCTCTACTAAAAAATACACAAATTAGCCAGGCGTGGTAGCGGGCACCTGTAATCCCAGCTACTCAGGAGGCTGAGGCAGGAGAATCACTTGAACCCGGGAGGCGGAGGTTACAGTGAGCCAAGATTGCACCACTGCACTCCAGCCTGGGCAATAGAGTGAGACTCTGTCTGAAAAAAAAAAAAAAAAAAAATATATATATATATATATACATATATAAATAAAAATTAAAAAAAATACCTGCGCTATCCCAGACTCACAAAAATCCCAGTCAGATTGTGACTCATTAGACCACTCTGTGAGGATTTTGAGAGAGAATTCAATGGAGAAAGCAAACAAGTGATCGCAGGTATTTAACGAAACACAAAAGCTTCTCTGGCAGGTTCTACAAAGTTGGGAAACTCAGAGTTGCCCCTTCCACCTGCAGTGGAGGCGGCTCACGGGGACCGAGCTGGCTTGGAAA
Organism: Piliocolobus tephrosceles; assembly: GCF_002776525.5. Lineage (NCBI taxonomy): Eukaryota > Metazoa > Chordata > Mammalia > Primates > Cercopithecidae > Piliocolobus > Piliocolobus tephrosceles. The sequence goes on from NC_045448.1 coordinate 103,492,416, forward strand.
GGGAGTGGCGACGGGCTGGGTTAGGAGGTGGTAGCTGCCTCTCATGTTATTCTGATTTTTTCAAGGCCTGCCAGACACCCCATCACTGGGCCCTCCTTACCTTCTTGATGGTGATGTTTTTGATGAAGAGATCTACTCTAATTTAAAGACATTTTAGAACCACAGTATGAAGAAAGAGGCTTTTTGGAAAACCAACAGTGACCTAGATAACCACTCCTCAGATTTTGGAGTTTATTTTTTCCTTCCTTTCCCTGAAGGGTGAGGGGAGTGAGAGGAAAAACCCCAGAATCTCATTGTTTCACACGCAGTGGGTATGGGAAGAACTGTGTGGCTTGGAAAGTCGGTATTATGCAGGGATGTCTTAGAGAATATAGTTACTGGCTGGGTGCCGTGGCGCACGCCTGTCATCCCAGCACTTTGGGAAGCTGAGATGGGCGGATCACCTGAGGTCAGGAATTCAAGACCAGCCTGGCCAACCTGGTGAAACCCCGTCTCTACAAAAAATACAAAATTAGCCAGGCGTGGTGGCGCATTCCTGTAATTCCCAGCTACTTGGGAGGCTGAGGCAGGAGAATCGCTGGAACCCAGGAGGCGGAGGTTGCAGTGAGCCAAGATGCTGCGATTGCACTCCAGCCTGGGCGACAAGAGCGAAACTCCATCTCCTAAATAAATAAATAAATAAATAAAAAGAATATAGTTACAATTAAATATAGTACATATGGCAGACTAAGAAGTTCAATAGATGAAAAATCATAATTCCAAAAGGGGCTGCACCACACCCTTGTGTCTTATAAACACAGACGTTCTTTATAACGCAAGACCCAGAAGTAAAGACATCTTCCATTTATGCCCCCTTTGGATTAAAAAGTTACTAATTTCATACCAAATATGCCTTGGAAATGTAAAGAGAAAAACATTATTCAGGGCTTTTTTTTTTTTTGGCCTAATGAGGGTGAATATAGGTAGTTTTAATGAGTAGATCCCAGAAGGCCAGCGTTTACACCACTCCTCAAGCCTCACTCTAGCAGGCAGCACGCCTTAGCACGTGTCTTACTCTAGCAATGCATGAGAGCGCCCCACTAAGAGGGCATATGTTCCAAAATAGCTTTCATCAGTGGTGACAGATGTGTGCCAAGACAGAGAGGGGCACCTGCTGCTGAACCACCATCTGGGACGCAGCTCTAGCTTGTGGCCGTGGTCTGGGCAGAGCTAAGTCTCCTATGAGGGACCTGAAGTCAGAGCTCAGGCCTGGGCAGGGTTCGTCACTCCCCGTGTTCATTACTCCCTGCTGAAGTACATCCCTGCTGTCTCCCTGCCGCACCATCTGGCAACCTCCTACCCACCTTTCAAGGCCAAGTCAAGCGTCACCTCCTCCAGGAAGCCACGTCAGACTTCTCTGGGCAGAATATTTCCTTCATGGTTCTATAAAAACGCATGCCCTGCCACGGCGGCGTCTCTGTTTACATGCCTGTCTCTCCCTTTAGTTCTGAGTACTAAAAGCAAGGGCTGACTTACATCCTTACATCCCTAACACCTCGCTCACTGACTGACCCAAATAGTAACTCACCGAATGTTGTTGAAACAAGGATGGAATTACTCAGCAAAGCCGTAATCCCTCTCTTTTCTTTCTTTTTTTAAACAAATGTGCTATTTATAGTGCTGGACTCACGGGTTTTAGATCCTTTCAGTCTTTCTATGACATGCAGCCCAATTCACACCTTTTCTAAACTACCACGGCCACTTGGGAGTCGTAAAGAACAAGAGGAATGTGGAAAAGTGGCAAAGAGGTGAACAGAGACTCTTAAAAGAATTAAAAAAACAAACCCTGGACTTTTGCAGCAACTTGGATGGAGCTGGAGGTCATTATTCTAAGTGAAGCAACTCAGGAATGGAAAACCAAATATCATATGTTTTCACTTCTAAGTGGGAGCTAAACTATGAGGCCACAAAGGCATAAGAATGAAATACTGGACTTGGGGGCTGGTGGGAGGAAGGGTGAGGGGCATGAGGCATAAAGGACTACGTATTGGGTGCAGTGTACACTACTCGGGTGACAGGTACACAAAATCTCAGAAATCACCCCTAAGGAACTTATCCATATAACCAAACACCACCTGTTCCCCCAAAACTACTGAAATTTAAAAAAAGAAAAACCCAGACACCGGAAAAAAGAACTGGGAGACGAGAGGGTGGGTGTGGGGGGAACCTCATGGCTGGACACAGGCCACATGTACATCAGGAGGGACATTCTCCCACATCAGGGCCTTGGTTGGTACCCAAGTACACAAGACCGTCAGTGCAGCACACTGCGGGCTGCTGGCCTGAGAGCGGCTGCCCTTCCCTGGGTCCCAGACTCACCTGTGCCATGGGAGCGGGTGTGCTCTGGAGAATGGTCTGAGGCAGGAGCTGCTGTGTGAGGTCGCAGGACGATGGGGAAGGCAGAGGGGCCTGTGGGAGAGAAAGGGACTTTGTTACCACTGCTTCTGCCATTCCAGGAGACAGGGATGTGGTCTCTTGGTCCAGTGGGTTCTCTGCGTTCCACACTGGGGTGAACAGCTGAAAGTCAAGACTTCTAGAAAGTATAGGTGTCTGTTCCCTGGCTGCACTGCTTCCCATGTAGGGCACACAGGCAGAGCTCCCGCACAACTGGTGCAGGCTCCCGCCCCACCACAGTGTGCTCTGCCAGGCTGCTGCTACCCGCCCAAGCCTGGTAGCTCAGCTCCATTTCCCTTCCCTTGCCTGCTGTCCTGGACTCCGCCCTGGGTGGATTTGGTTGCCCTCCTCCCAAATGGATTAATTCTTAGCGGTGTCATCAAGCAGGATGATGTGCGTGAACTGCTACCACGAGCTGGCCTGTGCATCCGTATCTTTTCTGCTCAGTGCTGATACAGATGGACAGACCATGCACGTTTGTCCAAGAACTCATCCAGGCGGTGAGGACTGGGGCAATTTCACCAGCCTCTGTCCAGAACCTTTTGAGAGACTCCGGGGAAGTGAGCTGAGTGATATCTGTGTTCCCTGATCACTCGGGTGGGTGGGGGAGACAACGTATAGGAACAAGAAATGAAACACTCTGCTTCACGGGCTAGTGGGTTTTTTTTAAAAGAACAGTGAAAGGACTCGTCTGAAGTTATTCCGACACGGCCCCTCGTTGCTAGGGCCTATATAAAAAAGCAGCTCAAATGGAAAGTGTCACCCAGGACAGCACTGGGACGGAATGACACCAGGAGACCTTGTTTCAGTGAGAAGTCCCAGGCACAGGGCTGAACCAGAAGCTGGTCTGGGCTCGGTTTCCCTGCACAGCTGGGAGGAGACGGAAGCACTCTGGGCCTCCATTGTTGGCAGAGTGAGTCACACTGGACAGGAGAGTCTGGAAGAATGGCAGGCACAGCTTGCAAGCGCATCTGGAGGTGGCTGGAGAGAAAATAAGTGGTCTTTGCCATGTTCTACTTGAAAATGAAACGCATCGCCCAAGCTTCTCAAGCAGGGTGCGCAAAGCCTTTATGGAGACAGCAGGCAGGAAGGTGGCACGTTCACTCCATCTCAAAGTGACAGTGAAGTGTGGGTGGGAGGGGCTTGGCAACTATCTGGAGGTGGCCCCTAAAATTCCTGGGTACTTCTCCCATCTAGAAGTGGAGGTATATATCCCTCTCGATGGGTGAGCTCGGGACTGCTTTGACCAAGAGGTATGGCAGTGGTGACACGATGTTGACTTCCATGGCTAGGTCACAGAGGGCTGCATGGCTCCTGCCTGCCTCTCCAGATGTCTCCTCTTGGAACCCGGAGTCCACCACCATGCCAGGAGCAGCCTAAGGCTTGAGAGGCCTGTGCAAGTCGATGACAGAGGGCCTCGGATGAGCCCAGCCCTCAGCCACCCAGCCTGGGTGCCGGACATTCATGTGCAGCCACCATCTGGAGGCGGGGTTTCTGCAGCCTAGGCCCACGAGACCCCCGACACCAAGGAGCAGAGAAGTGCCATCCCCATGATGCCCTTTCTGAATTCCTGACCCAGGTTCCATGAACTTGATACACATGGTTGCTTTAGGCCACTAAGTTAGGTGTAGTTTGCTACCTGGCAATAGATGACCAGAGTGATGCATGCCAGCGACTTTACACATGGCCAGTGCGCTTTCTCAGGGCCATGCATCCCCTGACGTTCTGGAAGAATCTGGCACACGTTGGGGTCAGGTCCTACCTGGTATGTGCAGAGGTACATTTTTGTTGCCACTGAGCTGCTCAAACATTTACACCAGCATGAAAGGGGATTCGAAACAGAAGAATCCTAATTGTGTAGCCTCAGGGGCTCTAGGGGTATGACGGTATGACCCCGGGTTTGCAGTTTTGCCTTTTATCCTTAAAATTCACTTGGATTTTGTATTCTATGGATACGCATCCATGTTAATTTTGTCATGCAAATGTTTAAAATTAGTTGCCAATTAAATTACTTAACTTCCCACCCCTATCTGCCACCCTACACTCTCAGTCCCTAAGTAAGAGGATCCTCTGGGCAGACGCAGCACATCGCCTGTGGCTCTGCAGCCCCCACCACATTGTGGCGTATTCCCGTGGAGGAGTTTGGGGCCACACACTTACCGGCATGGTGGCTGCCTGGCTGAGCCCGGGGACAGGTAACTCTTGGGGCAGGGTGGCTGATCTTGGCAAAGCCGGGGTGCTGGCCTCTGCCATCAGCTTGGTGGGAGTGGCTGTAAGAAAGCAACGAATGACCTTCCTAACTTAGACGTACTTAGCATGTACTCATCCGAAGAGGAGACCCATGACCGTGGTGTGCTAACACAAGAGCTCAGCTGGGATCGCTGATAAAGGAAATCCACCATGCAGGGTTGAGGTGAACCACAGAAGCCCAGCCTGGCAGCGGGTAGGAGAAACCACAAACACTCCCAAAACTTCATTTCTGCTGCTTGGTCCGGTGAGCTGCCTGATCAGGTGCCTCCCCAGAATTACTAAAAGCAGCCAAGGGATCAGATCTGTGTGCCGCCCACTCAAGGTCTTGGCTTGGCACTGAATGGATACCAGAGTGTGGTGAGGTGATCGGAAGGCGGGAAGTCTGGGAAAGGAAAGGAGGAGTATAGACTGCATGGCATCCTCTGTTGCAGGCACAGACGGCCCGGGGACCCTCTGTGGGGCTGTCCCTCTGGTCCGATGGGGTCCCCCGTGCCACTCCCCATCCATGGACTCGCACTCACAGGTGGGTTCTGACATGGCTGTGTGTGAGGATTTGTGGGAACTTCTTGAGGACGCTGATGGCGAATGACTGGTATTAAGGCCCGAGGCACCCACGTCGAGTGCATTAAAGTGCTGCCGAGGTTCCAGGCTTGAGCCCTTGTCCTGAAACACACACATCAAACAGTCCTCATGTCAGCATCCAGAGGAAAGAATCACTGGGCGTGACTTCAGTTCTAAATATGTCGACAACCTCAGGGGCTGCTGAGACAAATACCATAGTTGTTTAGGGACGATTCCAAAGACGCTTGGGTAGTGTATATACATACATGTAACCTAAAGCCCCAGAGAGGCTTGGAGCCGAAGAGCAGTGTTTATTACCCTTTCTTGCCTTTGGTTTTTATTGTTGATATTTTCGTAACTGACTTTGCATTTTATTTTGTCCACAACATTGTCACCTCACCACACAGCATCTTGACTTTCCAAGAAGAGGGAAACAGTTCTAGAAATAAGGTTGCTGCTGGCAGTGGATTGTAAACTCATCCAGTGGGACAGGTGCCTTTGGACCTTCCTGGGTCTTTCCCATGCTTTCTCCTGTGACTCATTCTCTGCAGCCTCAGTGTCCCCTGGAGTGGAGAACCAGTGAGGGCAAGGGGTCTCATGTCTTTCAACCTCTCGCTCCTGACTGACCCTGGCTCTCAGGATGTCTCTGCCTCAAATACAGTGTGATGAGAAAGCAGCTGTGACTGACTGACTCTGAAGGACCGTTTATCCATCCTCTGTGGCCTAGCTCTTATAGGCACATGAAAACGGGCTGGGCGCGGTGGCTCACGCCTGTAATCCCAGCTCTTTGGGAGGCTGAGGCAGGCGGATCATTTGAGGTCAGGAGTTCGAGACCAGCCTGGCCAACATGGTGAAACACCATCTTTACTAAAAATACAAAAATTAGCTGGATGTGGTGGCAGGCGCCTGTAATCCCAGCTACTTGGGAGGCTGAAGCAGGAGAACAGCTTGAACTTTGCAGACAGAGGTTGCAGTGAGCTGAGATCATGCCACTGCACTCCAGCCTGGGCGCCTGGGCAACGTAGTGAGACAAGGTCTAAAAAAATAATAATAAACAAAACAAAGGTTGGGATCATTTTTAAGCTAAAGAAGAAAACAAAACAGTGACTACCCTCCTGAGCCGCATTCCTACCTAGTCTTAGAAGAATGGAAACTGCCAGAATCTCTGGGCTACGTCAGTGGGCTGGTCTGTGTCCCATGGCCTTGGGTATGACATCCCATGCGTGCGTCTATGTGACTGTTTTGTCTTTTGTGTCACGGCTGCAGTGGGGGTGGACGCTGTGCGCGTACAGTAGGGCTGAAGTGACTGACATGTGACCTACGGGCCTTTGTGCAAAACAGAAATAGCAGATGTGGCTGGATGTGCTGAGGTAAATGGCAATTTGGGGACCTTGCTGCTTGGTTACAGTTTCCCTTTGACCAGGCTCCTTAGAGCGGGGTCCCTGGACCACGGCTCTTGGTGAATTACGTGTTCCTAGTCAGCAGAGAAGTCGGTCCAGGAAGTGAGAATAAGCACGGAGGAACTTTGATGCCCATTTGACATCTCTGCACATCACATTCACACACAGGAATCTGCATTTTACAAATGCACTGGACAGTGACAGACAGCAAAGCTATAAAAACCAAACCGGTTCGACATCACAGATAGTTTGGGAGCTTTGGTGGGAGCTTTTACTTTAAAGGGATTTCTTAACCCAGTGCCCAAGATTGTGTTTGTATTTTTATTATTATTTTCTTTGAGACCGAGTTTCACTCTGTTGCCCAGGCTAGAGTGCAGTGGTGCAATCTTGGCTCACTGCAACCTCTGCCTTTGGGGTTCAAGTGATTCTCCAGCCTCAGCCTCCCGAATAGCTGGGATTACAGGTGCACGCCACCACGCCCAGCTAATTTTTGTATTCTTAGTGGAGACTGGGTTTCTCCATGTTGGTCAGGCTGGTCTCGAACTCCTGACCTTGTGATCTCCCTGCCTCAGCCTCCCAAAGTGCTGGGATTACAGGCATGAGCCACCGCGCCCGGTGATTGTGTTTGTATCTATACATATGTGCATTTTGATGAGAAGACATTCTTTCACAGGGCTCCAGGACTGCCCAAGGATCAGAAACCTCAATGATAAATTTCTGACTGGATGATACACACTACGCCTGTTCTTCAGCCATGATGTAAGATGTGTCTAACATCTGCCTATTAGCAGCTGAATTCCCTTCTATGACATGATACATAATGTATAGTGTGACAGGGCTGGGTAATAAACACTTCCATAAACAATGTCAGCTGCGTCCTATCAGCGCGCTGGTGATGAATTACCATGGAACACACCACCACATGACACAGCAGCCGGGGAGGCTCTGCCAAGGCACCCACTGCTCTCTGATCTTGAAAGGTGATTTCTCCTTCCTCCCAACTTGGCCCTTCAGGGTAAGAGATGCTTCTGTTGGACCACAGACAGCCTGCAAGGCTGGACCACTTCTGTGGCACCAGCCTCTGGCCCAAGGCTCTGGATTTGGGGTCACTGGGCCCCCTGGAAGTTGAGCTTCACCAATTCTAAGAGGTACTCCCCTCTCCAGCACTCACATTTGAACACTTCTGAAGTTAAGATGTGTCCTTCCCTTGATGAAAAGAAACTCTTGTTTCAGAGATTGGTTGGCAGCAATTTTTCTCCTAGTGGGAGAAAAAACCATGTGGAGGCCAGACACAGTGGCTCACGCCTGCAATCCCAGCACTGTGGGAAGCTGAGGCGGGAAGATCACTTGAGGTCAGGAGTTCGAGACCAGCCTGGCCAACACAGTGAAACCCTGTCTCTATAAAAGACACAAAAATTAGCCGGGCGTGGTGGCGGGCACCTGTAATCCCGGCTACTTGGGAGACTAAAGCAGGAGCATTGCTTGATCCAGGAGGTGGAGGTTGCAGCGAGCCGAGATCAAGACTGCACCACTGCGCTCCAGCTGGGGCAACAAAGTGAGACTTCGTCTCAAAAAAAAAAAAAAAAAAAAAAAGAAAAGAAAAAGGAAAAAAGAAAAATTCATGTGGATCTTCCAGTTGACAGCTTCCTTAACTTTGATGAAATATAACACTCCCTCCCTTTCTTGCTTTTTTTCCTTTTCTCCCAACATTTGTGTCTGCTTTAAGAATGGATTCCGAGGAACAGGGCTCTGGTCTACTTGCAGATGGTCCCCAAGGTTCCCAGGAGCTGTGGACCAGGAGCAGGGACAAGGAGACGTCTGGCTAGGCAGAGGGGAGCCGAGGGCTCAGTGTGGAAGGAAGGACGGAAGGGGCTCTGTGGAGGGAATGCCTTTCTAAAGCAGGGCTCCCTGACCCTGAGCTGGCTCCAGCGTGATGTTCACCAAGACCCCTGAACACACAAATAGAAAGCACAGGTGACAGGGAGGATGGTCTGCGAGGGCAGTCTCCCCATAGGGTGCCTGCATCCTGGAGAGGGCGCCTGGGTCCTGGAGGCGGTGCCATGGCCCTCAAGCGAAGGAAGACCAGGGACTCTGGAATTCCTCCACAACCCAGCGGGGGACGGAGGAACTCCCCCGTGTCTTATCTGTGGAGGAAATGCCCAGTGGACTCACTGGAGCCATGCTTGTAAGGCTGGAAAGTCATCAAGCCATGCTTTGAGTCCAGGGGCTGTGTGTAATCCAGCTCTACAGGCTCTTTCTTTTCTTCTCTTTTTTTTTTTTTTTTGAGATAGAGTCTTACTCTGTCATCCAGGCTGGAGTATGGTGGCACAATCATAGCTCACCACAGCCTCCATGTGATGGCCTCAAGGGATCCTCCTACCTCAGCCTCCTGCATAGCTTGGATGTGTCCTTCCATTGATGAAAATAAACCCTTGTGGCAGAGACTGGTTGACTGCATTTTCTTCCTAGCCAGCCTTGGCTGTATCCATCTAGTGGGAATGGCCATACCTTTAGTGCTGAGGAGTGGAGGGCCTCGGATGGCGGGTCTTCCAGAGCCAGCTCCTGCCTCCTTTCCACCCGGACGTCTGCATAACTGCACAGGAAATTAAGAGACCGCAGTGGAGATGGAGCATTCCAGGACGGGACGACACCCCCTGAACAGACTGCAAGGTACATCGAGGTTCTCTAGGTAACCCTTGCCCCCCACAACAGTCAACACAGAGGAGCCTAGCCTGTGACTTGTTGGAAGGAATGAGCATCGTTCTCTGCCTTAAATTCCACCTGAGTGACTTACAATATGACGTTCAACATCTTTTTATTTCTAGGATGTCTTTATTCCCCTCTCATTTACTATTCTTTTTACTTCCCTGAAATCTCCAATTGTAATTGTCTTTAAAAAACCCATTTTCATCTATGGGATAAGCTGCTGCCTTTAAATAATTAGAAGCCTTTCTTAAAACCTGCTCAGTCTGGACCGTGCATATGGAAGAGTGACACAAAACTTTTTTAGTAGTTACATTTCTCAGAAAGTTTCCTCTCAAACAAACGCAGGAATAGCCAAATCCAGACCGTAGATGAGCCCACAGGCCCACTTTTCAGGAGTGTGGGTAAACCCACTCAACACAGTGATGCCTCAGTGATCCCGTGGTGCCTCTGCCCTGGGTGTGGACAGCCCGGGGTAAGAGGCCTTGGGAAGTGACGTGGCTCCTGGGCCTCCGGAATGCCTGCCACCTGATTCATTCACTCTCTTCTCTCCCTCCTTTCTCTGAGAGTTTCTTCCAAGGATTTGAGAGGTGGAGGATGGAGAAGAAGAGCTGGTAGAGGGCATAGCCTAAAGAGTGAGGGGTCAGAGCTGCCCAGCCTTCCCTGGGGGTAGTGGGCCCTCAGGCAGAGAACCAGGCTGGGTGGCAACAAGTGGCTGCCAGGGAGTCAGAGACCACTGCTGCTGCACGCCCAGTGGCGGGCTGGGAATCCAAGATCAAGTCCCTGAGTGAGGGCACAAAGTGTGGTCAAGTGGGATCAGGGTCATTGGCTGCTGAAAACTAGTGTTTCTCCCCTCTTCTGCATGTTAAGGAAGAATGCCTGGTTTGGTGACCTGATGTATGTATGCTGTGTGTGTGTGTGTGTGTGTGTGTGTGCACAGTGTCTGTTACATATATATAGTCATGTGCTTATGGGACATTAGTGTTTCCCAAAGACTGGAACGCCGTATTTTTACTGTACCTTTTCTGTGTTCAGATGCGTTTAGATGCACACTTACACCTGTGCTATGACTACCTGTAGTGTTCAGCACAACAGCATGCTGTACAGGCGTGTAGCCTAGGAACAATACACTATATGGTATAGCCAAGGGACCACACCATCTAGTGTGTCCAGTACACTCTATGTTTGCATGATGACAAAATCACCTAATGACACATTTCTCGAAACATCCATTATCAAGCAGCAAGTGGCTTATATAAGAAATGCATATGAAATTTAAAGTAGGTTTTTCTAATTTATGGAATACTATGCAGCCATAAAAAAGAATGAGTTCATGTCCTCTGCAGGAACATGGATGAAGCTGGAAGCCATCATCCTCAGCAAACTAACACAGGAACAGAAAACCACACACCGCATGTTCTCACTCATAAGTGGGAGCTGAACAATGAGAACACATGGACACAGGGAGGGGAACATCACACACCAGGGCCTGTGGGCAGTGGGGGTGGTAGGGCACAAAGGGAGGGAGAGCATTAGGACAAATACCTAATACATGTGGGGCTTAAAACCTAAATGATGGGTTGACAGGTGCAGCAAACCACCAAAGCACATGTATACCTGTGTAACAAATCTGCACATTCTGTACATGAATCCCAGAAAGTTAAAAAAAAAAAAAAAAAAAGGCATGCTGTCCTTCCAACTTTTCTTTCTTTGCCCTTCTCCAAGGCTTTTCTGTCGGCCAGCTTAAAACTAATTTACGTTCTTAAAATTTCTGTAGTGCGGGAGAGGACCATTTTCCCCTTCATCGTTGGGAGAGGTGACCCACAAAGGCGGCATCTATGAAACCCTGGCCACACTGCGTCTCTTTGAAGTCCTGCTCACCCGCCCTGGGTGGAGGGCTCCCTGAGGCCAGCAGGGACCTCCCGGGAACCTGCACCCACTGGCAGCCAGGCTGTTTTCCCAACACTGCCTCAGTTGCCAGCAGGGGTTTTTAAAGCATTAAAAATAAAGGGGAATATGTGTTTGAGTTATTTAGAGTTAAAATTTAAATTTTCTACTCAAAGCAGGGACAAGGGAAGGCTGTGGGTTGGATGGAGATGGGAAAATATGTAAGTAGGTCAGTGAAGCAGTCACTTACTAAGTAATATCCTGGCAGCCTGCGAGAGTCCATGAGGCGTTCAAAGGGGCCTGACTGAGAGCTTAAAAGGAGTCTCAGCCCTGGGAGGGCAGAGCCAGTGGTGCCCGGAAGCGAGCTGAGCTCTGGGAATTGTGCTGTTAACGGCAGGGGATGGCCTGGGCTTGATCCTCGAAATGGGGAACACCTGAGTGACTGCTGATCTGACTCGGCCATCAGGGGCCACCCTGTACCCCGCCGAGGTGCGACAAGGACGCAGCCGCACCCCTGCCCGTGCACGGTACCTGACCACCGAGTGTGTGCACACGATGAACTCGGGCTTGGAGTTCCACTGGTGGTAGGTGATGTAGTAGTGAGTCTGCAGCCAAATCCACTGCTGACCTTTGGTCAGAAACCGGTAGCAACACGACTTCCCTTTGCCAAACTGCATCACTGTGAGTAGAAAACGGATTCTGCATATAACCAATGTTAATATAAAAGTGATCCTTTCCCCCGGAGTTATTGTTAAGATCAGCTTTCAAAAGGACAATACCAAACAGGGCTTGTTTCCCCGGTTGCCCTGTATTTTAAGTAACTATCAGGATCGTGGTGTACTGTCATGAATTCTTAAACAGTAGAAGAGTGATCCATATATTTTCCCAAATGCTCAGAAGCTTAAAGAGATCCTCAAATAAGGGCAGATGCAGACGGATTTTCAAACTGCAGGTTTAATGAAACAGAGGCCCAGGTTTGCCTGCTGCTCATCTTCCCACTGCAGGCAGAGCCGTCTCTGGAGCTGCAGGAGCCCAGGAGAGAGCATCCAGAATTGGCCCGAAAACAGACCTGCCAGCCAGCAACCTCTAGACAGACTCTGTGGCTGTCAGTCAGCGGTTCATGCTCAGCTGACACGGTTCTCAAATAAAGAGTTGAGGACAGATGCCTCCACCCCAGGCTTCCTCCTTCCCCAGAGCCGCGTGGAGCCCCCCATCGTGATGTCTGTTGGTGGCTCCTCCAGGGGCGTCCAGAGCAGAATGGAGGCTGACGGTGTATCAAGCCTGGGCAGGGCAGAAAGATGGACTACGGATTCAAGGAAGAAGCATGATTTGAGGGGAGGGGGGAGGGATTGCATTGGGGAGTTATACCTGATATAAATGATGAATTGATGGGTGCTGACGAGTTGATGGGTGCAGCACACCAACATGGCACATGTATACATATGTAACAAACCTGCACGTTATGCACATGTACCCTAGAACTTAAAGTATAATAATAAAAAAAAAAAAAAAAAAAAGAAGCATGATTTGGGTTTTATTGCCACGGTGCCTGGAATTTAGCACCTCTTTAGGTAAATGGTTAAGAGAAATCTCAGCTAGGAAACGAATGCTACAAAAGGACGCCGACTTGGAGAATGGGACTCTCTGAAGAGGAGAGAAGCCCAGCAGATGGAGGGTATGGCCTCCACAGAGCAAGGACCTCTTGCCCAAGCCATTGAGAAGCCTTTCAAATGCTGAACGTCATCTTCACTTGGGGATCTTGTTAAAATAGACACCCTGATTGAGTAGGCCCGATTCTACAAGTGTAGCATCCTTCCTATGATGCCTATGCAGCGTGGTCCTAGACCACACTTTCGAGGAGCAACGAGTTAGTTTTAATGATTAGCTTTAAATTCTAACAGCCAATCCAGATGGAACTCAAGCCTATTCTTCCTTCCCTCTCCACAGAAGAGAAAGTTCTGGCCAGACACGGTGGCTCACGCCCGTAATCCAAGCATTTTGGGAGGCCGAGGTGAGCAGATCACTTGAAGTCAGGAGTTTGAGACCAGCCTGACCAACATGGTGAAACCCTATCTCTACTAAAAATACAGAAAATCAGCTGGGCGTGGTGGCACGCGCCTGTAATCCCAACTACTCCGGAGGCTGAGGTGGGAGAATCGCTTGAACCCGGGAGGCGAAGCTTGCAGTGAGCTGAGATTGCACCACTGCACTCCAGCCTGAGTGACAGAGCGAGAATCTGTCTCAAAAAAATAGTTCTCATGGGTACTACAGGTGAGGCATCTTTTAAAGCACAATGTTAGTGGTCAGCTCATGCATCAGGATCAACAGGTCAGTGTTCCTGTTTAAAGTTGAGAGTTGGCACTGAAAATACAGCTTTAAGCGGTTCATTCTTGAAGTCACTTGCTAAAGTGAGAACTTGGACAAGCTTGTAATTCTCACTCCCCCACATCATAAGTCCCATCTCCCATACATTTGCTAATGTGTTCCCCTCTTCTGTGGCAAAGAGCCTTCCCTGAACCCCAGCTGTGAGGGTCCTCTTGGGTCTCCCAATATGCTGTGTGCATCCCCTTCAGTGCACCAACCACATCCCACAAAGTCACCCATTTCTGGCTTTCCCAGCAGACCTGCCCTGCGGGACGGCAAGTAGGTACTGATCACCCCCATCTGCCGGGCTACTCAATATCCGGCCTATGGTTAGCGAGAAATACATATCTGCTGATGAAAGAACAGTTATGAGAACCTGGTATTTTATCTCTGAAATGCATAACTTAAAAAAAAGTCCCTGCATCACCTTAGTTTCTTAATTAGGGTTCAACAGGACGCCTGTCTGGATGACAGTGGGAAGGTGCTAGGGTTTGGGGCCAAGTGAATTCCAGGTGAAAACCTGATATGGGGGTAGATGCAGATAAGGGGCCTCCACCATGACTCCAGATCATCTCAGAGAAAACCAAGTTCCCCACCTTAAAAAGAAACCGGGTAACGAGCAGAGACATCTGGAGTCCTAGAGCCCTGCTGCCGGGCTCCACTGGAGTGAACACAAGGCCCCCATGCCTGGGCTGGGCAGTGGTACTCACGGTGCTGGTGGCACCTGGCCAGGAGCTCCAGGTCATCGATGTGGTAGTAGTCATAGCCCGAGGTTCCCAGCACTTCAAAAGGCAGGTATCCTATGATTGGAGGGGCTCTGCACAAGGACAAAGAGGACTTGTCATCAGGGAGGAGACACACTGCAGGACTCACCCTGGTGGCCATGACTTTCCATAATGATCAACATGGAGGCCTCATTTCTCAAGAACGAGGGGAGAAAAATAACTCTGCAATGGTCAAAACCAGAGAGGCTGTGTTTTCCAAGGGGCTCAACCTTTTTTTTTTGGCATATAGATACTCCTTTCCCTTGGCATAACTTGGCCCAGATAACAATAAGCTTTATCACTTCTGGGTAATTAAAAACAGCTACAGATTGGATCAACCCAACACCAAAGTGTAATACAAAATTAAAGGGTGGGGAGGGGCGATTTGGAGTTCTTCAACTGCAAATCATGTTACAAAAGAAAAAGTAAATATTGGGCTCAAGGATCAAAGGAAGTTGAAAAAAATGAGATGAGAGATTTGTCTCACACTTGCTGCTGCCTTCCTGGGAGCTGGGAAGGGCCCCAAGGGAGGATCATCCCAAAGACGGCCCGGGGCTGAGGCATCAGACCCGAATACAGAACATATTCACGACGGGGCAGATGCAGTTGGAGAGCAACCACCCACCCTTGGCAGGGACGACTGTTCCTAGCGCCAGAGAGTCCTTCTCCTTCAATGGACCAGGGCCGACTCTTCTCTCCCAAGGAGAGCCTGGCTCACGCAAACAAGACTTGAGAAGGGCCCAACCCAAATATGTTTTTCTTTTCTCAAACCTGTGATCCAGAAATAAAAATTTCCATTCCAAGCTATGCCTTGAAGTGAATTCCTCTAAAGGTTCGTCAACTATGCACATTTCCTGTATTGGAAGCAGAAAAAAAAAAAAAAAAAAAGTTGCTTGGGTGCCAGATGCTCACCCTAGGTTTGTTCAAGAGGAACGCATGGTGGGTAACAGAAGTTAAAATCATTTTGAGCAAGTCTCCAAGTCGTGTTGGACTGAAACTCATCATCTGTAGCTAATTTCGGTATTAGCTGATACTAAATTTATTTCACAAGCTGGGGAAAAATACCTAGGAGCCAAAATGTCACACCATCCCTTCCCATTATCGAGAAGTGTGGCAAACATGTGGAAAATGGCTTTTCATCGCAATCTGAATTACTCATTTAACTCAAGAGTCATGCCATCGATGTTGAAGCAATCACAGATGAGAAAAGGCAGACAAAGCCCCAATGCTCCGACACTTGGTTCTCACCCAGGCCTGCCCTGGATGGTCTCAACGCCAGCGTGAAAGGTGAGAAGATGTGCGGTTATCAAACAGCAGAACAGCAAGTGCCACTGCCTTCAAACAGAACCATTTGCAGGAAACGGGGCAAGGGAAAGGGCGTGTGTGCACAGAAGCCAGACACTCCGATTTTCAAAGCCAGTGACAACTTCCCTGCAATTTATTCCCTCCCCAAAGACCATTAATTACATACAACAAAATGTGAGTCAATCATAACAGCTCCGCACAATGAACCGCCTCTCAGATACTTGCCTTTAAGAATTGTGGTGTTGCCAGACGAACGGTGGCAATGAAGCAAACCTCCTTTCCTAGTGGCACCCGGCAAGGTCTTGAAAGGGTGTTGTCAAAACCGTTACAGGAGGGGCTAGGCACTGGGGGGTTGGGAAGAAGAGGACACATAGGTTAGCCCTGTCTAGTGACATCAGCCAATTCCTAGCTGGCACTTAACCGTAAGCCAAGCGCTGCCCCCGGGGTTTATGTAAAGCATATTAACTCATTTCATTCTTTTACAACAACTGGACGAGGTAGGTCACACTATTATTCCCATTGCAAAATGAGGAAACCGAGGCACAGAAGGAAGTAACTGGTGCAAGGCCAAAAAGCTTGCTGGAGCTGGGATTTGAGCCCATGCTGGTCACCAGCATTCAGCACTGCCTCTCACTTCCACTAGCCCTATGGCTTATTATGCTGGGAAAAATAGTCTACAAAATGAGAAGACAGGCTGGGCGCAGTGGCTTATGCCTGTAATCCCAGCACTTTGGGAGGCCGAGGAGGGAAGATCACTTGAGGCCAGAAGTCCGAGACCACCATGGCCAACAAGGTGAAACCCCCATCTCTACTAAAAAAACAAACAAACAAAAAACCAAAAATTAGCTGGGCATGGTGGTGTGCGCCTGTAATCCCGACTACTTGGGAGGCATGAGAATCACTTGAACCTGGGATGTGGCGGTTGCAATGAGCCAAGATCGCACCACTGCACTCCAGCCTGGGTGACAGAGTAAGACTCTGTCTCCAAACCAAACAAACAAACAAACAAACGAGAAGACAGCCTCATTCTGCAGTAACGGTGTGAATACTCCAGTCAGTGTTTTAAGGTGAATTCCATAATCAGTGTTCCTGATACTGATGGTCCCAGGCAAAGTAGGCGTGTCTCAGCATCATTGACACCCCCTTCCCACCCCTGTCTTGGCTGGCACACCTGGGGTTCAAAGGCCCCTGTCCTGAAATTCCCCCTTGGGAGCCCAGGCTGATACAGGGGCTGGGTCTGGGCCACTGAGGAGACGGGGCTCAGGATTTAGGGTCATCCCCAGAGGAACATAACGCCTACAACAAAACTTGCTAGTTTCCTAGCGTGGCCCAGGTGACAAAATCCACTCTCACGCATCTTCTTTCATCTTCTCACACATCTGGGAGGGCATTACTGTCCTAGGCCCAGAAAGGTTCTATAATTAACCACAGGCACTCCGAAACAACAGCAGGGATGCCATCAAGTTTTTGGGCTCTAGGCCCAGGGTTCTAACAGGGCAGAGAGGGGATGGTTCGAGGCCCATACCCATGGGCGCGCATCATGACGACAGCCCACACCTCCAGTAGCCTCGGCAGAGTCTTCTCTGTGGGACTCGGTCCCTGCCTCCAGGGCAACTGTGGAGAACCAACTGACCTTCTAGGCCAGAGAAAAAGTTAGCTGCTTTCAGATGGAGTTTTCCAGGTGGGATAAAGAACCGTGTTAAATAGGAGAAAAGTCAATTTACTACGTACGTGGAATTCTCAAAGTTGGCTACGTGTGGGGTTCCCTTGGGACCCCGGGCACCGCTGCCTGGGCCCTAAACAGGTCAGCTAATTCAGAAACTCTGGGGTAAAGCCCAGGCACCGGCCTTCTCAAAGGCTCTGCAGGTTCACCAGCGTGCAGCCAGGCTGAGGATCCCCAGGGCTGATAATCTGTGCTGCATTTTTCACAATTATATCCCGCACATTCTGAACTGAAATATCATGATGTTCTCCAAGTTAACGAGGAACATATCGAGCATCAGAAAGCTAAATCATCATAAAATGAAATCTGCAAGATTTTCTTTGATTTTAGCTTTCCAATCACTTTTTAAAATATATATATAGGTTTCTAAAAGATTCTATAATGTGGTCTTCTCTCCACTAACATGAATAAATTCATTTTACCAAACATATTCTCTGAATTCATTCATATAAATACTAATGTTTCCAAACATGAATATAAAGTGGGCAAAATAAAAAGCAGTGGTCTCTGGAGAGCTTACATCTGTCACAAGTTGGCTTAGGCTATTGCCAATGAATTTGTAAGATGAGCCAAGAAACTTATCAAAGGGAAGGAAAACAATTCCACATAAGGGACGGGTCTACAGATGTGAACATCTGCATAATTGAAAAAAAGAGAGACATTTCAAAACTTCCCAGATGTGAAATCCTCTCTCTGCTTGAATCTAAGAGATATTACCCAGCCAGATAATGACTAATAAAATTCTGACTCTTTCAGAATACCAAGATCTTCCAAACAAACTTCTGAGGACCTCCCAGGAATTTCAGAGAAGGCCTCCCCCTTAATCTATCTCTAAACGATGCAACTTCTTTGTACGATCCTTTCAGCTGTTACATTTCTGTGCTCTGTCAGAAATGCCTTCTCCCCGATTCACTGTGAGGAGGAGAAGGGGACAGAAAAATACTGTGAAGTGGGAAACGCCTGCCCCAAGACATCCTAGCCCTGGTTCCTTCTTCAAGGGCAGCAGCGACCTGGCCCATGGACATTAGGTGGATGTATTGCAGAGCTCACTGTCGCCCTGGCTGCTGCCCAGTGCAGTTTTATCTGCTCTTTTACAGCATCTAGGTCTTTCAAGATAAAAATGCACCCCAAAAGGGAAGTTTCATTATTGCTTGTAGCCTGCATTTGATGAGCTAGATATTTTACAGATGGCCAGAACGCAAAAATTTCTCTCTTCAAGATGCCTTTCCCACCAAAAAACTTAAAAAAGTGAGGGCATGATCAAGGGTGATAATCAATCCAGGATGAATGTTTTAATATAGGCCAAGGAGGAAACCTTGGGGAAAACTAAGGCAAAGAAGATACTTTGAACTTTTTGCCAGTTGCATTGGAAATAACTTTTCCTCACAGCATGAGTCTTCTTGCGTATTCTGGAGGCAACACAGGCGCAAACTGCTCCCTGGGACTTCAGAGTCATATTTAGCACTTAGAATAACTTCTCTGGCACTTTGTATCCCAAGGTAGTTTAAAGACATTAATTAATGATTCAATTAGTTGTTTCAATTTAAGTAATAGAAAGAATATATCTAATGACAACTGCCTTCCTCAGACTCTCAGAAGGATTAACCACTAACTGCAGGAGCAGCCCTGTTTTCTCAGATCTCTGACCACTCACAATATACAGAAAAGCAACTCATCCTTGCTCCATTTTCCCCGCTAGGGTCGTCTTACTCAAAATTGACCTTACTCTTGCCAAAAGCTAAATATATAGCCTTCCCCAAGGCAGGAACTGGGGCTCATTCTCTGTCTCCACCTCTGAGCAGGTGTCCTGCGTACAAGTGCTCAACATGTGTTTATCAGATCAATCTCCCATGAGATGGCCTGGCTCATCTCCAAACCCTAGCTTAAGGTCCAGTTCGGGAAGACATCATCTCATCCTTGCCAGCAACTAGCACACAGGCCTTGGGACCCCAAGGTGGCTTCCCCTCTGCAGTGTGACCCACCTTGGTGCTGCTGGTGGCCTGTCTACTCTGCCAGCTGTGGGAGGTGCCCGTAGCACGTGGCCTGGGTTCCACTGGCAGGCAGGTGAGCTCACTGCCCGACTGATACATTAACGCTGGTCAGCAGGAGGCCTGGTCAGGGAAACTGCTGCAAATCAGCACACGGCAATCACCACTCTGTGATGGAAAACAGAGCAGGTGCGTGGCGTGGGCTTCTACTTGTGGAGACGCAGAGCTAGCTTGCTTTTAGAGACAGAGTCTTGCTCTGTGCCCCAGGCCTGTGCCACCATGCCGGGCTAATTTTTGTATTTTTAGTAGAGACGAGGTTTCACCATGTTGGCCAGGCTGGTCTCGAACTCCTGACCTCTGGTGATCCACCTGCCTTAGCCTCCCAAGTGCTGGGATTACAGGCGTGAGCCACCGCGCCTGGCCTCGTGCTTTCTTGATGGTCTTCCTATGAAAACAGTCCACAGGTTATCATGTCCTGAAACTTTCACTACACTCTCCTAACTTCAGAGACCCTGAAAGAGTTTTGTCTTGGGCTGGTATTCTCGGGATTCCAAAACCAGGAGAGTCCCAGGGACTCAGAATGACTCATGTCTGTCTCATTTGGAAGCACCCAAGGATGGCTTCCAACTCTGTCTGATGACAAAGGTGAGCTCCCAAATCAGCCATGATGAGGAGAAAAAGATGACTGCGAGGGCAGGACGATCTCAGGTGCTAGAGAACTTTTTTCAGAAGGGCTCAGAAAGGAGCAAGGAAGATGCAGAAATGGTAACAGCATTAGTTAACAGCAAGGGAATAGAAGGAGCTGGAGAGAGATGTCTGGCTCTGTTCCACTGAGTTACCAGCTCAGTCATCAGCACAATTAAGTATTCTCATCGGAGATGACCTGCTTATGATAAATCAGTTGCAATGGCTGGAGGAACACATACTAATAGTCCACAAGGAAGTGACAAATAGCTTTCTCGGCACTTCTGGAAACAAATGAAAAACAAGGCTGACAGGTGTCTGGGAAGATATGAAACTATCAGTGATGAGGTTTCGCTCCAGGAAGAATAAAGTTGTTAAGTCCCAATTGTGATAAACATCCAAAACATTCAGGCTATGGCTTTGGAATGCTGAGGGGAAAATAATTTTCTGCACATTCATGAGAAATCATCTCCCACTAATTAGCACTATTTTCAGACTCTTATTTTCTCTTCAGTGTGCTTGACCCAATGTGTTCTGAACAGCCAGGTGACTAGGTTCTTGGGAGAGCAGCGTGATAATCCTGCCCACTTCTTGGCAGGGGCACTGCCTACCTTACCCAGGGCATATTTGACCCTTTCCTTTCTTTCAGTTCTGTTTTGCATAGAGAAGAGCAATGTTGGAGAAAAGGCAGGAGACACAAGAGAGAGCTGGGGCTTTGCGATTTTTTTTTTTTTTTTTTTTTTGAGACAGGGTCTACTTCTTTTGCCCGGGCAGGAATGCAGTGGTGCAATCTAGGTTCACTGCAACCTGGACCTCCTGGGCTCACGTGATCCTCCCACCTCAGCCTCCTGAGTAGCTGGGACCACAGATGTGAGCCACCATGATTTTTTTTTTTTTTTTAAAGAGACAGGGTTTCACCATGTTGCCCGGGCTGGTCTCAAACTCCTGAGCTCCCATTATCTGCCCACCTAGCCTGTCAGAAGTGCTGGGATTACAGGAGTGAGTCACCGTGCCTGGCCTGGCTTTGCAATTTGCTGGATTAAAACATGACTCTAAAGGGAAACTGCATGTCTCACTCAAATATTTCTTCTTCCCCCCCGGCAATTATTAACGAAAATGAGTATTTTTAGGGGCCAGAAGAGTGTGATGGTGTTGAGAAGATATCCACTAGATGGTTGGTGTGGATGGGCCAAATTATTTGTATGTTCAGGAAAGTGAACTTCCCTCGTCCCTGTCTTCCGATTGGATCTCTCAAGCACATTTTTATCACGATTATGGGACAACTTGTATGAACGGTGCCCCCACTCCCAGACTGAAACGAGCAGAAAGATGAGGTTGCTTAAAAGCCTGCCCATTCCTCACTGTTCCATTTTAGTATGAAGCCTAGGTGTCTGTGCGGGATGATGCCCTTAGGGCACAATTTTTTTCATAGTGATTTTAACTCCTCTGCCATCTCTCTGACATCACTGACCCCTGTAGGGGAAGGACAGCCTGATTCTTTGCTGGGTGGAGGGGACACTCTGCTTCCCACTCTTAGGGTCCTGAGTAGATGAGACACTCCTTCCACGAAGCCGTCCACACTCGCGTCTCCATTCCCAGTGAGGTCTGGTGTGCGTGCGCTTTGTTCCCTTTACTGAGGCATCTCAATTAAGCTCAGCGAGGAAAAAATTCAAACCACCCCAAAGCCATAAAATGAGGCAACCTCCAGAAATCCCACGGAACATACAAAATCGAGTGTTGTAAGCTGCAAAGCCTCCACTTCTGCCAGTATTTCAAATCTGGTTGTGCGGTTAGAGGCGAGTAGGTAAAACGAGGGCAGGGAAAACTTTTATACTCTGGTGTGTGGTTTCTGGAAAGCCCAGAGTGGAATGTTTGCCGAGGGTGACCTATTTGGAACCACACCAGCCACTTTTGAAATACTGCTTTCTGGATTTGTCAGACGCACATCTACATCCAAGTCAGGAGGAGGAGCAAAAAGGCTCAGAGAAAGGACTGCCTTCTTCTTGCATGAAGTTACCTTTCAGGATCTGGAAGCCTGCATATTAGGACCCCGTAATGCAAACACCTTTCCCCATGCCTTTGAAAATCACCCGGCCAGTTTCTGTCCACTAAGAGTGGGGTCGGGTGGGGCTACAGGACCTGGGTGCCTGGGGTTTGAGAAAGGAGACACTATTTTGCTGGCGAAGCAAGAGATGGAATGGTGTATTTGTCTGACAACAACAAAAAAGCATCTCCCTTTTGTTGTTGTTGTTGTTTAAAATATCTGTTACAAGCAAACATAGCCCTAAATAAAATCATCTCGTTAAGCTCTATTCTGGAAACAGTCGATGAGAGGAAGACAAGGGCTGCCCCTAGCAGTGGTCCATGCCAGTGCTGCTGGCTGGCCAGGTCCAGCGTGGGCTTTTCATGGGAAGAGAATGGGACACGGGGTTACATATCCCAGCTCAGAGTCCTCCAAGAAGCTCTGCACAGACTGGGTTCGAAACTGTCCTCAAGTGAAACTCTTCTAAAAAAGACTACTTTCTTGTCCCGTTTCCTGACACATATTTCTTCACATTTATTAAACATCTAGGTTAAAGATGTGAAGTCCTGTCTTCCCTCGCCTGCCCCCAGAACATCTGTGGCGAATGATGAAGTCCTAAGGAGTGACCAAAATGTGCAAACATCGAAGTAGGGGAAAATTCCACTTTACACTGCCAAAGTGAACGGGGGCAGAGGAGAGGGGGGCATCGTCCGCTGGGGAGTCTGGACATGTTCCGTTGAAGAGTGTAATGTCACCTTGTTCACCAGAGCAAAGGGGCTTTGTTCCTCCCTTCCCCTCAAATTCCTACGAACTCACCGCCTTAACGTTGTGTACAGAGCCTGACAAATCCCGGGTAGCCACGTGGGCGAGCAGACAACCAGATGGGATCCTCGTCTGTGTGCTTCAAGGCTCACCCAGAGCCCTCTCCGGCTCAGCCTCACCCTCTCTCCTCGCCCTGGAACCTACACATCTCTCTTTGGTTTGGGGCCTGAGGCTTCCTGTTGATGTGATTTTTGAGTGGTGGCCCAGGGACTCTCTCAGCCTCGGGCCAACTCAGTTGATCAGAGGAGCAAGAAGAGAGCGTGTTAGCCATGGAATACTATACTGCCACGAAAAGGAGGAAAATATGTCCTTTGTGGCAACATGGATACAGCTAGAGGCCATTATCCTAAGTGAATTAACGCAGGAACAGAAAACAAAATACCTCATGCACTCACAAGTGGGAGCTAAATATTGAATACACGTGGACATAAAGATGGGAACAGTGGACGCTGGGGGCTGCTGGAGGCTGGAGGAGGGAAGGAGGGGGTGAAGGCTGAGGGGCTGCCTACTAGGTGCTGTGCTCGCTGCTCAGGTGACAGGATTATCGGTACTGCAAACCTCAGCGTCAGGCAGGGTTCCCATGTGACAGACCTGCACATGTACCCCCTGAATCTAAAATAAAAGTTAAGCTGGGTGCGTGGCTCATGCCTGTAATCCCAGCACTTTTGGAGGCCAAGGCGGGAGGATTGCTTGGGCTCAGAAGTTTGAGACCAGCCTGAGTAACACAGTGAGACCTCATCTCCACAATAAATGAAAGAATTAGCTAGGTGTTACAGCATGAGCCTATGGTCCCGGCTACTCGGGAGGCTGAGGTGGGGGGATCTCTTGAGCCCAGGTGGTGGCGGCTGCGGCGAACCATGATGACGCTACTGCACTCTAGTCTGTGTGACAGAGTGAGACCCTGTCTCAAAAAAAAAAAAAAAAAAAAAAAAAGGCTGAAAATATTTTCAAAAGAGAGAAAGGATGTCAGGAGCACGGGGCGGGGAGTCCTGGGTCGGGACGCCGGTTAAGGGGTCTACTGACCTCCAAACACCCAGGCAGCTGAGTTGAGGTGGGGGCTTGATGGTGGTGGCAGGCACAGAGTGGGGAGTGCACAGAGGCCACAGATGAACGTCCCCAGCCACACACGGCTGCTTCAGAGGCCCTCAGTGTGGACAAATCACAAGGCACCAGAAGCGACACACTCCAGTTTACCCAGCGCGTACCCACCTGTGTTCAGTCTCCACTTTGGATTTAAGGCGGAAGAAGTGGCTGCAGCTCTTCTGCCTGTGAGTACCCGCCATCCCCAGAGTGCACCGTGGAGCTGGTCGAGGAGACGGCTCTGTGAGCTCCTAGGGAAGCTCTCTAAGTCTCCAGTCTGGTCTGAACCCTGCTCTGCTCTCCACCAGCTGTGTCCCGGGGCCAAGATCAAGCCTCACTTTAGGTCAACCTATTTTTACCCGCTGCTTATTTACGTGCTGCGTAAGGACGATGCTAGGCCCAGGAAGCGGGTACAGTCAGTAAGGGTTGCTGTCCTTCCCATTCCATTATTTATACATATATATAAAAAGGACAGGCATCAAATAAGAATGTACCACGTAACACTCCACCAACTAAACTGCTCTGCAGAAATGCTAAGACTCTTCATGGTCATGGACCAAGGTAGGTTTCCTAAATAGTTCATTAAGGTGTGAGCAAGTGTCCTATAAAAAATACAACAGCTAGGCCGAGGCGGGTGGATCAACTGAGGTCAGGAGTTTGAGACAGCCTGGCCCCGTCTCTACGAAAAATACAAAAATTAACCAGGCATCGTGGCACATGCCTGTGATTCCAGCTACTTGGGATGCTGAGGCAGGAGAATCGCTTGAACCCTGGAGGCAGAGGTTGCAGTGAGCCAAGATCGCGCCACTGCACTCCAGCCTGGGTGACACAGTGAGACTCCATCTCAAAAAAAAACCAAACCAAACCAAACCAAAACAAAAAAAAGAAAAACCGATGTTAGTGGTCATTTTTCTTCTACACATATTACATATTAATATTACATATTATTTCTTCAACTTTTGCCACACCTGGGAACTTGGAGCTTGGATAAGTTGTATAGGGAGGCTTGTGTAATAGCTATGTTTTCTAGTTTCTTTCTTTTTTCTTTTTGTTTTTGAGACACAGTTTTACTGTGTCACCCAGGATGGAGTGCAGTGGCACAATCTCTGCTCACTGCCACCTCCACCTCCCAGGCTCAAGCAATTCTTATGCCTCAGTCTCCTGAGTAGCTGGGATTACAGGTGTGTGCCACCACACTCAGCTAATTTTTGTATTATTAGTAGAGACACGTTTTTGCCATGTCAGTCAGGCTGGTCTCAAACTCCTGACCTCAGGCAATCTGCCCGCCTCTGCCTCCCAAAGTGCCGAGATTACAGGTGTGAACCACCGCACCTGGCCCACATTTTCCGGTTTCTGTGTTCGATGCTTTGCCATCTGGGGCCTTGCTGGTGCTGGAGGGACTACCTCTCCCAGGGTTAGCTAATTCCTAGGGAGGACAAAAATCACCTTCCAGGTACCTTTCAGATGCAAAGCAACCCACCTAGAACCCACACCCCAACCAGGTCCTTCAGGCTCTCACGTTCTGGGCCCTGTCCCCCGCCTTAACCAACCCCACAGGCATCAGATAATCAGTGACAGCTCCTCCCTCCCAGAACCCATTAAACTTATTCAAACTCACCAGTGCTAGGCCTGCCCACCCTCTCTCACCCGTTCTTCCTCTTGGAAGCTACAGTAAAGGTCCCTGGGCCTCCTGACCAGCGCCAGTGCTTCTCTGTGTGACCCTGCGTGGTGGGCTGTGTGTGCCTCCTGCTCCCGGGGAACTGAGAGCGCGAACCTTTCCCTTCACGACAGTCATTTCCACGACTGTGTGTCTTCGTGTTTGATTAAAACACATCTCGGGTGCCCTTCACACAGCCTGGCATGTGGGTGCAGGGCATCTGACATGCTTAGGCATAGGCATCGTAGGCATCATGGACCAGCAGAACGCCAGGAGGCTGGAGCAGGCCTGTGTCTGTGTGTTTCATTCCAACACAGATGTGTGAAAGGGAGCAGGCACTGGGCTCTGGGTTAGAGGGTCTGGGTGTGAATGTGGGCCCCCGACTTCCCTCCCACACATCATAGCTGCAACCCTTCTACGTGTCCATTTCCTCCACTGTGAAGATGGGATGATGCCATCAACTACCTCAAAAGGCTGTGGCGAGGATTACATCATCAATGCAAAGTCTGAGCTCTGGGCCGGGTGCTTAGAAAGCATTCCCAGGGCGAGCTGTTTTTGTTACCTCGTTGTTCAATGTTTATTTAGAAGTAAACCTATGAAGTCAAATTTGAGTTCTTATTGGAAAGCATATCTCGTAAGTCACAGTGGTTAAATATTCGCGATTTTATAGGGTGCTTTTTTTTTTTTTTTTCTGGGATGGAGTTTCACTCTGTCATCCAGGCTGGAGTGCAGTGGCACGATCTCAGCTCACTATAACCTCCGCCTCCTGGGTTCAAGCCATTCTCCTGCCTCAGCCTCCTGAGTAGCTGGGATTACAGGCACCTGCCACTATGCCCAGCTAATTTTTGTATTTTCAGTAGAGACAGAGTTTCGCCATGTTGGCCAGGCTGGTCTCAAACTCCTGACCTCAGGTGATCCACCCGCCTCGGCCTCCCAAAGTGCTGGGATTACAGGCGTGAGCCACTGCATCTGGCCTTTATAGGGTTTAATCTGAGAAACTCATTTGTCTCTGACAATTTTTGCTATCTATTTTAATCCAAGTTAGAATGATATTTCATGTACTCCACAGTTCCACGGGGAACTCTTGTCTCAAGAAAGCCCCTTGGACGCTGGTTTGTAGAACAGGCTCTGAAAAGCCACTCTGCACTCTTGCTATCAAATTTTCCACATCCAGTGCTGCGTGTTTATAGCAGTAATAGTTTCCATACAAAAAAAACAAAAAACCTCACACATAATTTCCACACATTCTTTCAGGCAAACAAACACTATCTCAACCCACAGTGAAAGCAGAGCCTTGCTAGTTAAAAAAAAAAAAATTCCCAGGTATTCAGAATGAAGCCTGCCTATTTCCTTGAAATCCTCCAAGATGTGGGAAATGACAGGATGCTTCAAAGGGATATTTGGCAGCATCTTAATGAGATCGTGGAAATGTAAATTCACAAAGGATACAACTGCTGCTCACCAGTCAATCACAGGCTGGTTTTCTGTTTTTTTGTTTTTTTTGTTTTTTTTGAGACAGAGTTTTACTCTTGTTGCCCAGGCAGAGTGCAAATGGCGCGATCTCGGTTCACCGCAACCTCCGCCTCCCAGGTTCAAGCAATTCTCCTGCCTCAGCCTCCCAAGTAGCTGTGATTATAGGCCCCCGACACCATGCCCGGCTAACTTTGTATTTTTAGTCGAGACAGGGATTCTCCATGTTGGTCAGGCTGGTCTCGAACTCCCGACCTCAGGTGATCCGCCCGAAGTGTGTGCACCATTGCCATGGGGCAAGAAGGAGCAGAATCCTATGATTCCCACAGTCTTGGTGCCCTGAGGGCCAGGGTGCCTTTGCCCTTTGCCCTCTGTGCATGTGGCCATTGGGGTATGTTGCCATCGCAGTAGCTGCCATTATGGCCAAAGCACGTCAGTTTTTAAAAACTGTGGTAAAACACAAATAACATGAAGTTTACCATCATAACCATTTTTAAGTGTACGGTTCAGGAGGGCTAAGTACCTTCACATTGCTGTGCAACCATCTCCACCATCCACCTCCAGGACTCCCTTCATCTTGCAAAACTGAAACTCTGTCCCCATTTAGCAACTCCCATTTCCCCCTCCCTCCAGCCCCTGGCACCCACCATTCTACTTTCTGTCTCTATGAATTTGGCTATGGTTCCTCACATAAGTAAAATCATACAATATGTGTCCTTTGGTGGTTGGTTTATTTCACTCAGCATAATGTCAAAGTTCTTCCGTGTTGCAGAATGTCAGAATTTCCTTTCTTTCTAAGGCTGAATAATACTCCAGTGCATGTATATACCACACTTTCTTCATCCATTCATCCACTGATGGACACGTGCATCGCTTCCACCTTTTGGCTATTGTGAATACTGCTGCTATGAACACAGGTGTGCAAATATCTCCTCAAGTCTCTGTCTTCCCTTCTTTTGCGTACATACCCATATGTAGAATTGCTGGATCATATGCTAGTTCTACGTTGAATCTTTTGAGGAACCAGCACACACATGTAAAGCAAATTCCAAATCACTGTTTACATTAACTCAATGATAAAGTTGTCTGGGAGGAAGGCCACTGCATTCCCTACAGAATGGCACTGGTATCACACTAGGGCAGTGCTTTTCAAAGTCCATGGCCCCTGGAAGCAGAACCCCAGAGCACTCCCCAACTGCACGTTCCTGGGCCCTACCCTCCGATCTCCTGAGCTAGACTCTTCAGGGCAAAGGCTGAGGATCTGCCTCTTAACAAACTGCCTCACCCAAAGAACCACTGCACCAGGGTTAGTATGATGCTGGGTTCTCTACGAGGGTGCCTCTTAGGTCAGTTTCTTTACCTGAGTAGCCCAGCGAGCTTCCATTGACTCCTTTGTGTGGTTCATTAAACATTCATTTCATGAAGTTTGGGCAAGCCCTTCAGATGTGTAGGATGAGGCATGGTTAGGCCTTGGCTTCATCTGACTTTGCCCAGACGTAGGGGGCCACTTGGGAGGATGGACCTCCCACCACTTGCGACCACCTTAAAGCCTGGATGGGTCTGTTCCTAGAACGGCCTCCCAGTTGGCCAAAGAGCCTACCATCCAGGCATAAGTCCTGCACCCTGGACCTGAAAATCACGCTGGCAGGATTACACTAAAGTTTTAGCATCTAGTTGGAGCCTTTTAAACAAAGCATGTATATTTATGCAAATAACATACAACAAAGGACCATCTGAGGTGGAAGGAAAAATCCTGGTTAGCCTCAATGTGAGGACTTGGTGCCATTACTTTGGCTATTTCTAATAGAAACCCTGGCACTAATTTGACTTTGGGGATAGACCCACCATGTCCAGAGTGAAACAGCGGTAAAGAACGCCGCAGAAGTTAATGCTGTCATCTTCTGCTCTCTGCATCTCCCCCTCATTTCTGCAGCTCATCTTTCTGTTTTTGATTCCTTTGGTATTTTTCTCATTTCCTCTTTTTTCCCCCTTTCCCTGTCAACACTTTTTTTTTTTCCATCTTTGCTGCTTTATGAAATGTTAGCTGTTTCAAAGTGATTTGTTTTGTATTGTTTGGAGGAGCCCAGAAAACAAAATGCAGGCCTTCATGAGCTCAGCCCATAACCAAGTCAGCTCAGGACTTGGTTTCTGAATTCCTGGCCTCAGATCTGCATTCCCATTTCGCAGGAGTCAAAAGAGAAAATAAGTGTTTTAGTCTAGTTCAGAGTTGTTGTCTCTGCAGTCAGAGTTTAGACAATTAGGTATCCGGGAAATTTCAGAAAATAAGACTTAGCTGCTTGGCTTATCCTGCTTGATAACTCATCCAATGCAGATTGCTGGCTCATTGTCAAATGACCCCTTGGCTGTGCATTAGGGCCACAGTGAGCAGAAGAGCTACGGACCAGGTCTACTAAAGCGCACTCACAGCAGTACCGCGAGGGGAGGGAAAAAGTGCAGAAGGCAAAGGTTATGGATCGTCAAGTCACCACGAAGGCCTGTTCGGCAGAGTGTGTAGGCTGAGCCTGTTCTGTATTCACTGTACGTTGTTTCTCACAGTACAGACTTATTTCATCAGCCTGAAGATAAATAAACGAATAACGTGTGTTTCAGCGGGACTGCGTGCACCGGCACAAACAGGTGTGGGAGTGTGTTCCTCTCGAATGGGAGAGAACATTGATGAGCACAAAAACACATCCTGGGGACTTGAAGATTCCAATGCAAATGTGAAAAGCACACGTTCTCCCTCCTCCTCCCTGGGCGATTCTTAATGCCCCCATGTGCACGTTTGCATGAGAAAAGACACTGTCACAATTATATGACAATTAAAGCTTACCATTGTTGTAAGAGCGAAAATTTCCTACAAATTTTATGTATTCATAAGTTGGAAATTCCTTTGGGTTCAAGCTGCCTCTGAGAAGGTGGCAATAAAACTCTAAATCGCTGTCAGCTGGGCCGTTAAAGGAAGAAGAGGAGAGAAAGGGGTCGTGAGCATCGCACAGACTCTAAACAAGTAGCGTCTCTGTGAAAACTTTTACGGGATTTAGTCTACACATGGCCAGGCTAGTTCTCTCATTACAGCTGCCTTTTGGACCTGGTTTGTAACCCTTGCTGCACAGGGGTTTTCTTCCATCATTCATAGATATTTTGCATTCCAGACATGGACCCAATTAGTCTTAATTTGCTTCCAGATGTCTGCGGTTGGTGATGTCGGCATTGATTAGTTCCGGCTGTTTTCATATGGGATATTAAAATAAAGCAGCTCATATAGAGCTGCTCCCGTTAATTTAATCTTTTTGCTTTGAAGTCAAATCAGACGTACGACAGGACAGATTATTCATGGAAAACGGACTCAGGCTTGCACTGATGCAAGCAGCTTTGCTACCTCATGCAATTGTGTATGCTTCATTAAGCGACACGTGGTTCACGAGGCATCAAGGTTAGCCTTCTACCTAGGTTGCCAAATATTTTGATAAAAACTTCTAAATTCCACAGAACACAAAAACGTATATAAATAACCAGGTGAGAGCCTCAGGAGGACAGAATTTGCATTTTGGACCTAACGATTCAGTTTTCAGTTGGTTTCTTGATACTATATGAATTTAGCATCACAGTATCCTCCACGATGAGCTGATTCCTCACTGATGTTTGCACTGTTTCTTACTAAAAGACTCTCATGTAAAAAAAAAAAAAAGAGGAATCTTGTCATATACACAAAATAAATTATTATTCTTGAGTTCTCTGCTTTCAAATTTTCCACATAAAAGCCAAATGTCTTACATATTCCAAATTCCGGTTTTAGCTTTAAACCTAAAATATACCTCTAAGGATCTTGGAAATGTTCTGAGTCATGAGGAAAATTATTCTTAAAATTAGTTCTCCCTTCTTAATTCATTCTAACCTCCTTTCAAAAGCAAAATTCTCATCTTTCTAGCTTGTAAAACCACAAAAATTAAACTTACATTTTAAGTATTCTGGGGAGGGGGAATCCGTCCCAAGCATATGGGAAGAAAGGATTTTATAAACTTCTGAATGTTCTTGTTCTGGGAGGAAATTTAACAAATTCTGATCCATGACATCCGACTGAAAAAGAAAATAAAGGACAAAGGTACACCCTCAACGAAGATGAAAAACAAAAGCAAAAACAAAAACTGCACATTCACAACGCAGAACTGGTTTCTGAAACGGAAAGTTCAATATCTGATTTCCTGTGGACACTCTCAGTTTATCACTCCCTTGTTTTCAAGTTACCTAAAAGGTTGTATGTGTTCAAATGCGTATGTGCTGTTGTCTGTGGGCCCAGGAGGGAACTAAGAGTGAAGTCAGACAAATGTAGGAAGGACTGAGTCCTCCTCTCGCTTGAGAAGTGCTGTTTGCTGACACTCCTGTGCTCTGGCTCAGGTGGCATGGCCCCTGTGCACACCCGGTACGAGGCCAATCATGTATTTAAATGGCTCCAAAGAGCCCATGGGGTTCCTTTCCTGACCCTTAGGGCAGCAAAGGGCTGCCTGTCTACTTCTTAAACGTCTTTAAGTTATGGAACTACATGTGTTTTACTGAGTACCTTGGCACTGTAGCTGCAAAATAAAGATAAGGTAAAGATTGAGTGCTGTCCAACAGAACTATCTGTGATGATGGAAATGGTCTGTCGTCTGCGCTGCCTGTAACAGAAGCCACTAGCCACACGGTTACTGAGCACTTGAAACATGGCTAGTGAACAAGGGACTGAATTTCAAATTTATTTTATTTTATTTTTTGAGATGGAGTGTTGCCCTTGTTGCCCAGGTTGGAGTGCAATGGTGCGATCTCAGCTCACTGCAACCTCCACCTTCTGGGTTCAAGAGATTCTCCTGCCTCAGCCTCCCAAGCAGCTGAAATTACAGGCGTCTGCCACCATGCAAAGCTAATTTTTTGTATTTTTAGTAGAGATGGGTTTCACCGTGTTGGTCAGGCTGGTCTTGAACTCCTGACCTCAGGTGATCCACCTGCCTCAGCCTCCCAAAGTGTTGGGATTACAGGTGTGAGCCATCAAGCCTGGCCCATTTAATTCGAATTGAAATTTAAACAGCCACATGTAGCTTAGTGGCTACCATATTGGATATGCAGGTAGGAGCTCACAGCGGACAGAGGAGACAGGCACCTCTGTCTTCCTCAGTTTCCCTCAATAAACTCATCCACTCTCAGAGCTTCAAACACAATCTGTATACACTTTCAGATTTGAATATCCAGCCAACTCTCTCATGAGCCAGCCTCAACCTTCCAACTGCCACTCACATGCTCCCTGGGGACCACAGATGCACACATGTCCCGAACATCAGCATTCTTTCCCACCCATACCATCTCCAACCCTTGTGTTTGCATCTCCATCAACAGTATCATCGGTTGGTCACCTGCCTGTCCCAGACACTCTGGTGGCATCTTTGTCTCCTCTCCTTGTCGTCCTCACTCTCAAACCAAACAGTGTCCAAATGCTGACCATTTTTCTCCCTCAAATTCTCTGCTCCATCCTCTTCTATTTCTCCAGCTTCCACCCTAGTCCAGACCCCTGTCCTCTCTTGCCTGGGAATGATTTGGCCAAACTGGTCTTCCCACATCCACTTTGGTGCCTATCCAATTTGTTCTCCATCAGCAGTCAGAGCAGCTCATATCAGATCGAGTCACAACGGTCCCTTGGCTTCCAACTGCTCCAGGAACAAAGCCTCAACTGCTCAACACACTTTCATGGCTCTTCACAGCTTAGCCTCCGCCTGCTCCGGCTCCCAGCACTTCTCTAACCCTTCTGAGCCTTTTTCCTCCAGTTTGCCCTCTGTTCTCCCTCTGAGCCTCACCTGGGCTATTCCCTCAGGCAGGAAGATGCTGCACCCTGCCCTTGTGTTTAACGAACCCCTGTGCAACCTTCAGGTCCCTGCTTTGAAGTCACTTCCTCTGAGAAAGCCCCAGGTGACACCCTCCACCCCCACTGATGATTTAAGGGCCTCTGAGAGGACAATGACCACCTTGATGGGACATCAGGTGACTAGTATCACGGCAAGGCAGGTGAGAGCTCAGAGCCCAGGCTTGAAAGCAGGTTCTGCCCCTCCATGCCGCATTTTCCTCAGTTGCAAGATGAGGAAACCATGAGGGTTCCATGAGCTCACTTGCCTCCATTGCTGATAAAACAGCACATGGCAGACATTCAATAAATGCCAAGTGTGATTAGGCACTGAATGGCCAGTTACAGAATGACTACAAGGGCACCTGCACCACAGTGACGCTTTCCTGTACAGCTATGTGCTGACTGGTGCACTCGGCCTCCCTCCCTCCAACCGGAGCTTCAGGAGAGCAGGGCCCAGTGCCTTGTTCACCACCACATCCCCGATGTCCAGGACGGTGCCTGGCCTTCGATAAGACTGCACTGACCAGCTGAAGGAATGGCGTGGCCAGCACTATGACAGGTATTAAAACAAGGGGCCCAGAGAACACTGCAGATGGTGCGCTGCCTCCAAAATGACAGGGTAGAGGAGACTCCTGGGGAACAATTCCCAGAAGGAGGAATCCTTGAGTGGGAACCGGGGGGGACAAGACAGGGCCTGCCAGATAATCAGGGTGGGAAGGCGCTCCAGTCAGGGGGTTCAGCGTGCACAGAGGCGTGAGGTGGGCGCCCTGACAGTACTGCAGGAAGGTGGGGAATAACAGGGAGGCGAGAAGCCATGAGAGAGGAGGTTGCACAGGGAAGCAGGGCCCAGAGGAGAGAGGCCTCAGAGGAGTCAGGGCTCGACCCTGTGCCAGGAGGAGCCACGAAGCACCTGAAGGAAGAGGGTGGCCAAACTGCTCATGTGTTTTAAAGAGATCCTGCGTGTGGTTTGGAGGGAGAGAGCACTGGAAGTCAGGCTGGAGATGGCCAGGGTCTCAATAGAGACAGGGGAAGAAGTGGAGAGGAGCAGACAGAGTCCCAGGCAACTCACCAATATTGTAGTCTAACCGATACTCGCTGAGAGCCACCACGTGCCAGCCGCTGTTGGGCACGGGGAAGACACGCTGGGAAGCAGGCAGAACCCCTCTCTGCCTGCAGTGTTCCGGGGGGTGTGAGCACAGTGGACACAGCTTGGTGGCTGATCGGAGGACCAAGGGAGG
The DNA here is from genome assembly GCF_002776525.5 of Piliocolobus tephrosceles. Lineage (NCBI taxonomy): Eukaryota > Metazoa > Chordata > Mammalia > Primates > Cercopithecidae > Piliocolobus > Piliocolobus tephrosceles. The sequence continues at coordinate 103,526,640 of NC_045448.1, forward strand.
AGGGAAAGGAAGGACCCAGCGTGGCTTCCAGGCTCTGGCTCGGACCCACTGGCCCTTATCTTTACGGACTAAACTCGACCAGGATCCTCTCTCATCTATGCTACCATTTCTCATTCTGGCTTTCTCCAAGTTTCTTCGGATGTTCTGGTTTTATTTTAAGCCCATTCTCTCTAGTTTTTTTAGAAGATGACTCATGTTCACAGATGACAGTAGTCTTTCTTCTTAAAGATATTTCAAATACTTGAAAATGAAAACGAAGCGACTCCATGGCCTCTTCTTGGAGGGCTCCATCTGAAGCCACTTCCCCTGACACTGGGTGTGGCAGAGAGCAAGGCTGGGTGGCTGCCTGGCCGGGTCACTTGTGTGAGAGAACTTTACTGATAGAGGTCCAAGGGCCAGTATCAGGCCACAGGTTCTGCACAGAATAAAGATGAATGCTGGATGCAAGTAGGGGCAGGTATGATATGTGGGAGGTTGCGAGGATGATGAATTAACACACAGAAAAGGCTTCAGACTGTGCTTGGCTCTTGTATGTTTTTGCTAGTACGTTGCTATTACGCTATTTATTTCCACATGCTGAAAACCAACACAAACAATGATCATTTGAAATTTTAACCCTAGTGCTTACAGGAGAGAAGATGACATCTGCAGTTGAACGATCCCCTGAATGAGCTGAGTTCTGTTTATTAAAATAATAGCAGTTACGGAGACAAGGGAGGGAATGTGCCATCCACAGCCGTCTTCACAGCGGAGTCCCATGATCGGGAAGGTCACCTGCCTGTGGAGGTGGGCAGTCCCCTCTCCCAACTGCCCGATGGGCCTTGAACCAGCAGCACCAGTGCAGTGACACCCAGCTGTGTTAAATGAGCCTGTACTAAAAGCACACTGAGGCTGAGCTGGAAGTGGGCTGGGTGGACACTTCCTCCCAGAGTGTCCCTGAGGCGCTCTGGCGGTTTTGGCTTGAGATCTGTGCTGGCTGCAGCGAGAAGAGGGAATGGTGAGCAGCCCTGGAGAAACTTCACCTTGAGAAAAGAAGGGCTTAAGGGAAGTCACGTGGGGCCTTGGGCTCCCTAAAGGACCAGGAAGTTGGAGGCATATTTGATCCACTTAGATTCAGTTTAGATTCAAAGTCAAACTCATGGCCATACAGCTAAGCCTTCAGAAGGCATTGTAGAGAATGGCTTTGACTTTGTAACAGTAAGAATTAATTGCGATATAAAAGGCATGAATTATACAGAAAGAATCTCTGTTCATCAAAATGCCCTAAAAAAAAGGGGGAAAGGTAAGCCACAAAGTGAGACAGGATATTTGCAACACGTACGTCTGTGGTATGGCCCAAAATTAAGGTTCTAAATTATATGCTGCCTTGGCGTCTGGTAAAATTGGAAGCGCCTCAAATGGCCTAACTGCAGGCTCCCTCCCCACACAGATGAGGCCCCCCAGCCAAACTCCCTTCTTATCACGGGGGCAGGTACAGTTTCTGCTCATCCCTGAGTAGCAGGTTGTGAAATTATTCACACAAGTCAGTCACATCCTCTTGTGGGGACCGGGGGTCACCTCACCCTCTTGTTTCTGCAGAGCCTGCCTCCCATAGCCTCTGCTGGTGCACTCTCTTCCCACGTGCACCCCTCTGTGGCCCTGTGCGGTCCTCGTCTGGGCTGTGAGTATCTGTGACTAATTAACTGCTGTTGGCCTCATCCAGTGTCAGCTGTGGAGTGTTCAGACATCCCCATTACCCTAGAGTGGGGTGAATGAGAGGCAGTTAAAACAATACCTGCCCACAGCTTGTGCCCGGATCGCAGAAAGCAAGCCTCCTCATAATTGCAAGAAAAAACCCAATCAAAGAGGAGGATGTCCAAATACCTGAGCGGGTAATTCAGAAAAGATGGAATCTAAATGGTTGACAGACATACAGACACTCAATCTCATTGGTAACTGAGAGAAAAGCAAAGTAAAACTCCATGAGACACCTTCATGTACTAGACTGACAAAAACAAGAAGTCTGACAATGCCAAGTTCTGATGCCACAGCACGGCGACGTCTCCGCCTTGCTGGTGCGGGGCAAACTGGTGCCACCGCTATGGAATCATGCTGGCGTTATTTAGTAAAGGTGGAGGCAGAGCTTCCCTCAACCCAGCCATTCTCCACCTAGTCAGTCCTCCACGGATGCTTGCAAACGTTCATCAGGAAACACTGCAGGATGTTCACGGAAGCACCTTCCAAGAATTCCTAACTGGGATGAATGCAGGAATTGCAGCACATTCCTACGACGGAACACTACCGAGCAATAAGAGCCCACAGCAGCTACATCTGCCAGTGTGAGGCAGGTGCACCGCACACACGATGCTGAGCAAAAGGAGAAGTCACAGGAGTCCATTTTCCATGATTCCATTTACATACAGTGAAACAAAAGGCGACACCAACTTAAGAGTTTAGCAGTGAAGTCAAAGTTGGTGAAACTACAAAGGAAAGCAAGCAAACAACGATCTTAAAAGTCAGGAAAACGGTTGCCTCCAAGTGGAAGGTGGGGGGTGTGATGAAAAAGGGGCAGACAGGAGCTTCTGTGGTCCCAGCCACGTTCTATTTCTTCACCTCAGTGACAGGTGCATGTATATTCACTCAATCAATTTAATACTGAATGTATGTTTTATACACACATCTGTATGGTATATAAAAATCACAAGGCATAAAAAAAAACTAACTAGAGGCCTGGAATATTTTAATCCATGATCCACTCTAAGCTGCAACCACACCTGTCAGGGCTCTGCTCCGACCCAGAGACACCTCTGACAAAATGACGTGGATGAGGTGGGAGCTTCCAGCCGGTGAGGGCAGGGTTGGGGGGGAAGGGCAGAGCATGTCTCATGGTCTTGGCCTTGCTGCTGTGTTTTGTGGTAACACAGACCAGGGGCTTTGTCTTTCCTTTTCTGGGACCTCCTCCTGCTGTGCCCCTTCCACAGGAACTTGGCTCCAAATCCCATTCTGGTCTTGTACTTTCTTCTCGCTGGGGCTTGTACCTGGCGAGCCAGCATGATATGGAGGTATTTTCTGGCCTGTAGATTTCCCCAGTTTTAGGAACACTTGTGCCTTATTTTCCTTGGGGAAGGTAGGGTTATCCATACACACAGTTCTCACATCCAAGGCACTCCCCACCCGTGGCAAGCTGCTTGCAGTTGCTCATAACCCCAGTTATGAACTCAGTCCCTCATTCAATGAACACTTAGGCACATGGCAAATGTTCAGGGCTGGGGATATGATGTCTGCCTTAAGAGCTCAGCACGGTCCAGCTCATCAGACAACACCGCATCTATGAACAAATCAGAAAGTAACCCAGGAAGCTAACCTTCAAAAAGTCAAAAAAGAAAAAAAAAAAAAAAAAAAGCCCAAACAGGAAACACAGATTATGCCTACTTTTGGTCTCTCATTTGGTTCTGCCTCAGCCATACTCTTTCCCCATTCTGTCCAAGGCACGTGACTCATGCCCCTTGCATCTCTCCGGCAAGGTTTTCATTCCACAAGCTCCCGTGAGCCCTTGGCCTCCATCGTATGCACGTCTGTCTTGCTTATGTTCCTTGCCTGTGTCAATTCTAGACACTAAAATGTGCTGGTGTTGCCACTACTGAAAAATTCTCATTATTATTGTTACTTTGTTTTTGAGACAGGTCTCACTCTGTCACCCTGGCTGAGGTGCAGTGGCGTGATCTCGGCTCACTGCAACCCCCTGCTCCCAGGCTCAAGCGGTTTTCCCACGTCAGCCTCTCAAGTAGCTGGGACTACAGGCACACGCCACCACACCTGACCAATTTTTGGATTTTTCGTAGAGCCAGGGTGTTGCTGTGTTACCTAGGCTGGTCTTGGACTCCTGACCTCAAGTGATCCACCCACCTCAGTCTCCCAAAGTGCTGAGATTACAGACGTGAGCCACTATGCCTGCCAGTTCTCATCTTAAAATCACTTTGCTTGGAGCTATTTTATTCTCTTTTTTTCCTCTGCCAATTTGGTAAAGAAAGTTCTAGGCTATGTCATCAGAAACTGCTGTACAAAAATCTACCACACGAGCTTCTGTTACATCTGAGATGCTGGCAGTGTGAAGGAAACAGAGAGAGACTTGAAGCCCCACAGCCTGAGAAGTGGGAAGGAATTCTGGCTGCTCTTGTCCCCCTTACAATGGCTCTCCAATCCCCAGTCACACAAGGGGCATGGGATGGGACCCTGGCAGGCCAGCCTGTGCTTGGTGTGACACCAAGAGGCGTATTGCTGCCGGGGTCCCCAGCCTCCTGCCCTCTGCTACCCTGTGTCCCAATCTCCAGGAAGAAGAGCCGCTCCTTCCTCGAGGACTGACCACCACCTCTCAGCTCCTCATTCTCCCTTTCGGAGCCCCACACCCTGAAAACATCCATCTTTACTGTGTCCTGTATAGGATTCTGAGGAGTGGTTAAGGACCAAGCTCTGGAGCCAAAGTGCCTGAGTTCAAAACCCAGCTCTTCACTGGCTGGCTGTGGAACCTTGGGTACATTGTTTAATCTCTCTGTGCCTCAGTTTCATCATCTGTGAACTGGGTAACTACATACTTCATAGGATCCATAAGGATAAAGAGAGCAAACATAATACAGCCTCGCTCGGGGCCGGGCACGGTTCTATGCGCCTACACATACCAACGCATGTGAGTGACTCTTAATGGGTGCCTGCTACACCGTAAGTGCTCAGTGTTAGTCACCCAAGGTTTAATGGGTGAAATCTCTCAACAAAATTGCAAACTCCAAAGGAAAGACAACCTCACAAGTTTTGAAATGTTGCCTCACGTGTGGGAAGGACCTGGGCTCACAAGGAGTGATATTTAATCATTAAGTGTGCATCTAAGTAAACCAAACCAAAATCAGAATTCCTAAAGTATGACCCAAATCCTGGGCACCAGAAAGACACCAGAGCAGAGTGGTGACCAAGCTGGGTTCTGCAGTCAGCTGCCCCCATGGTAAGCCCCGCTCTGTCCCTCACTGCCTGGGCCACTGGGGCTTCCTCGCCATAGTGCAAGTCACGGAGGTCTGACTCCCAGATCCGCTCCTCCGCCCAACCAGCTGTATGCTGACTGCACCAGGGAAATGTCCATCCTTAGCAGCCTTTGCCTACCCACTTGCAAAGGAGGATCTTGGTGAAAACTGGACAATGAAAGCTAAAAGTAAATTGCAGTTAAATGTGTGGACTGCCCAGCCCAGGCTCACCTGCACCAGGGAGTTGAGGGCTGACTCCCTGTGTTTGGGCATGGGTATATACGCAGACTCTTAAGTTTGCATTCGAGTGGGTCCAGCATTGATAAATCAGAGTCGGGTCATTTCTGGCCCTTGTAGAGTTAGAAAATAACTTATGAAAGTGGTCCTAAATTATTCCGTAATTTCAGGTCAGAAGAATTTGCCTCTTACTTTCTAAGTCCTGTCCGCCATGTACAGCAACTGGGTCATCAGATAATTACAAGAGCGTAAAGCAGAACAGTGCAAATCCTGTTTACCCAAACAGTTCTGGCTCCTGTCTCTCATTCCCAGCTCAATAAGCAGGCCACGTGTGGTTGCTTGCAGTCAGTGCCTACCACTGCCGAACCCTTGCCATTCAGTATAAAACACAAGCACCCTCCAAAGAAGTACCCCAGCTCTTCTGTCCTTAGACACGCTCAGATCAGCCCAGCTTCTCTGGGGTGATGATGGGGGTCATTTCTGTGTTAATGGTGGCAGCCCTATCACTGGCCTCCTGGCTGGAGATGAAAATCAAGGTGCAGCTGCACCCCCAGCTTCCTCCTTCAGGCTGAGTGAGGATGAGCCTCTTCTGACGGCTATCAAGAAGAGAGAGCCCCCCTGCTCCCCGCCACCAGCCTGATGCACCCTTGTTTTAGGAAATGGGCTGGAACACAAAGGGGAGACAGATTAGGTTAGATGAGGGCCTAATGGGAAGGCATCTGCTTAGCAACATAAAAAGTGCTTTTGTGGGCCACGGCTCAGTGAATGCAAAGAAAAATGTAGGCAGCGCTTCGATCTGCACACAGCATCGTTTGCAGAAACGGTGGGACGAGGGAGTGGCTTCCAGGGAAAGGTACGGCCCAGGATGATGCGGGCCCTGGGCCACCAGCAGGGCAGGGCTCATCACCCTAAGGCAGATGGAAGCTGCCCATGGAACAAGGCCTCACTGCTCCCTGGGCAGGCGCAGCTAAGGAGAGGGAACCATGGTCCTCCAGCATCATCCTGGCCCAAGCTTTCCCCTTTTCGTCACATAAACTGACCGCCCATCCACGGATGAGCAGGTGCGGGGGGCGCTGGGGAAGGTTTGGGCTGGGCTCATTGGGAGGAGAGAGGACAGAAGAGAGAGGACGTTTTGTTCTTGTCCATCACACTTGCTGCTCCTGGTACAGCTGTCATTCTCACTCAGGATCTGTAGGAACAGGCAATGGTGTGGCAGGAGATGGAAGCCTGGTCAAATGCCCATGAAGGAGCCTCAAAGGCGGCTCCTCCACCAGCCAGGTACAGACCCGCGAGTCACTGAGTCAGGGCTTACCAGAGAGCCAGCAAGGCTTATGAAGAGAGGAGGGAGGGAGGGAGGACAAACGCAGAGGGAGGAAGGAAGAAGAAGGGAGGGAAAGGAGGGAAAGAGTGGGGAGGGACATCTGTCAGGGCCTGTGACCATACCACAGCCCCTTGTGCCATCCTGGAGCGTCCATCGTGCACTCCTGGAACGCAAAGCCGACCCTCTCCAGGTCCACCCAGACACTCCTCACTCCCCAAGGCCTTCCAAGACGTCAGTCTTCCCAGAGCAGTTCAACCGCCAGGAACCAGCCGTGCTGCCGAACCCTTACCACCACCAAGTGCTGCTACCCACCTGCAACCTCAGACATGTGCCAAGTAAGCCCCAAACCATGTTTCAACCCAAGTTATCTGTTGTCCTCTCCCTTGATCAGCTGTCCGGTGACCCTGGATGTCTGTCAGCCTCCATGATGGCTCTGAGCTCCACTAACAGTGCTGTGACTCTCTCATCAGTCCCCATTTCTGACCCCGGAAAAGAATCTGGAGCCACAACTCCCACTCCAGCCCTTGCCTGTTCCAGGATGGCACACGCCTGCATCTGCCCTTTTCCCAGAAGGCTCCTGGGACCTTGACCTCGGCCTGGTCCTGTCCCCAAAACTCAGTAGTCCTTTACTGTCCACCCCCTTCTCACCTGCAGCCCCCTGACACCTGCACCACCTCCCATCCGAGATCTAATGATTCTCAACAGAAACATGATAACATGAACCGGCAAAGGCCATTGGAGCAGAAACTCACCGGTAAATGCCCAAGGAGAGGCGTGATACTGTCAGAGACATAGATGATGCTGCCGTCTGTTGTCACCGCGATAATGAAGCCATCTAATGCCTGTGGAAAACGCAACATTTGAAAGCTCCTTAGCAATGCTTTTAGGGAGGAGCATGTCACCGAAGCAGAGGACACTATTTCAGGACACTGGCTTTGTCTGATAATCCTCAGAATATTTCCACGAATAACCTCACGGCACTTCTTGGCCTTCCACGGAGGACAGCTTCTTACAGAGAATGTGTCTGGCCCAGGAAAAGCATTTGCAAAAGCACTACAGGATCAGTGAAAAATGTGAGCTAGTGGCATAATAAAATAACATTTAGCCATGGAAATTCCCTAAGAAGGTTTAATGATAAGCACATTATTAGCCTGATTCAGAAATACCACCATTGCCATTAGAAAACATCAGCCATAGCTGATGGTTCCCATCTCCCTACCCCTGCCATCACTGAGTTCAATGGTAAACATCTGCCCTGATAAAGATATCAGACCTAACAGATGCATGAAAAACAGAAAGTGTGCCTGTTGGCCGAGGTGGGCCTCTGCTCACATTCATTGCCACAAGAGAAATGCCCACTGAAGGAACTGCTTGTAAAGAACATTCACATCATTCTACAGGGCTGGGTGGGTGTGGGGGTTGCGTAACTCAACTGGATCCATAAGCATTTCAGAATGTCTGAAAAATTCATGCATTTGCAAGTCTCTACTGAGTGCCTACTCTATGCTGGGTACACTGTCCTGGGTGCTTGTGATATAACAGGTTGAAGGGGGGCAATGCTTTCTCATAAAGCAGACACTTTTGCTCGTGTTTTTTTTTTGAGATGGAGTCTCACTGTCGCCCAGGCTGGAGTGCAGTGGGGCGATCTTAGCTCACTGCAACCTCCGCTTCCCAGGTTCAAGCGCTTCTCCTGCCTCAGCCTCCCAAGTAGCTGGCATTACAGGCACACGCCACCATGCCCAGCTAATTTTTGTATTTTTAGTACAGAGAGGGTTTCACCACGTTGGCCTGGCTGGTCTTGAACTCCTGTCCTCAAGAGATCCGCCTGCCTCAGCCTCCCAAAGTGCTGGGATGACAGGTGTGAGCCACTGTGCCCGGCCACTTTTGCTGGTTTTAGATTATTTATTGGGATTTATTCTGGTGTGGGTGCTTGTACTGCTTTCATAAGATGTATCTGAAAGTTGATTTCTAAAACAAAGATGACATAATTCAGCAGAGAATAGGATCATAGTGGCACCTGGCTGTCTAGGTGAAGGAGAGGAGTGCCAGTGAAGGGGAGGAGACTAGAAATGAAGCCTACCTCTCCAGAAAGCAAGTCTTTAAGGGAATACTAGGCCCAGGGAGACTTTCAGTGAAAACCTGTCACTCGATTCACTGACTTTTTCTTTGAAAGACCATCTTTCCCGAATCTGGAAATTTTTCCGCTTAGGAAAAAAAGTGAAATATGTGCTTAGAAAGCTCTGGAAGCATGTTGCATGCACTCAACTAGATGGTCACATGATGTCTGAGAATCTGCGTGGACGAAAGGGCACTCATTCTTTCACGTGAGGAGGGTGTGGCTAAGTGCATGGCAGCAGGAACCCGGAAGAGGCCAGGAGCAGTGTGTGAAGGGTACCTTTGTAGCCTATGCCGAAATGGGAAAGAGTTCTTTTCACCAGGAAAGTTAACACTAGACTCATGTATTATTTTACACTGACAGCTGGCAGGATTGAGACTGAAGAACAGATTCAAGTACGTTTCTTAAATGGACCTCATCCTCTTGGATGACATCAGTGGTTCCCAACTGGGGGTAATTTTGGTAACGTCTGGAGGCATTTTCGGTTGTCACCACTGGAGTGGGCGGTGTTGGCATCTAGTGCTGCCAAACATCCTGTAATACGCAGGACAGCCCCCACGACGAAGAACTACCAGGTCCAAAATCACCATAGGGCAAGATTGAGAAATGCTGGGTTAGATTTGTGAGTTACGGTAAACGAAGAAGTACATCCCAGTTAACTTTTCCTTCCCAAGTATTTTTCTAAAAATGTTTTAAAGTCATCTTGGCAGCCCTCTAGGAGGTGAATTTTTTTAAGCGCTAAGGGTACTGTTGATGACATCAGTGAGACTTTTCTGGAAAAAGCAGATTGGAAAGCTGGGTAAAGCCAGGGCAGCGCAAATGGTCTTGCACAGTGAGCCCATGTCCCTCCTGAATGTCTAAAGCAAGCGAGTGCTAAAAAGCTGAAGGTATTTATAGACGGAAGATAACTTTCATCAGCTCACTGGCATTTCCATCAACTCTATGAGAGCTGCACTGAGTCACTGCTTCGAGAAAGCTTGCTATGGTTCTGGAAGTCCCATCAGTAGCATCTGAAAGGGATTCAACAGCAAGAGACTGCAAAGTGCTGTGCCCCTCTCCATGGAAGGGCGATTTTGACTGGGGTGTTTCCAAAGGAGCCATAATGGCTCAGAATTTTATACCCGCCACACACTAGAGGGAAATGAAACCTTCCCTTTCTGCTAATTCCTGAATCAGTTGGAACATTTCTTGTGTTCTCTGGGACAACCTCTGGGCTAAGAGAAGAGATTGCTTTTCTGATTAAAATTCAGAAGTTTCCACAAGCTCCCTATTCCCCGGGCCACAGGCACTTTGTCTTCTCTTGAGTGAAATTGTTCCAATGCTGGTAGCCACAGTCTTTGCCAGCTGATACTTTACCAGCTCAGCTGGTCTGCAGCCAGGTCAGTTTTGTTTTTTCAAACTTCACAGCTATGTGAGTCTCCCTGGAGGCTGGTTTTGTGCCTCTTTGAGAGAAGACGGAAGAAGACGGGAGTCACATCTGGAGGGCATTAGCAGTTCCCTAAAGACATGATGGGTTCTCTCCTGGGCTCTGTCCTCATTTTAAAAAGGGAACATCCTGGCCACTAAGACATGGCACCTGGATTCTTCACAGTCTCTGAAATGGCTCTGAAAAAAACAGAGGGAGGTGCAGCTGGAGAGAGACCCATGCTATGGGAAGGTTGCACTGGACAATGATGACATCACCCTGGAGGCTCTCCATCTCCCCCAACCACAGCTGGGGCTCAGGCCATCAGGAAGGAGATGCTAGAAGGCTCCAGTCACTCAGCACTAGGTCTGTGTCTACTGAAGAGCAACAGGTTGGAAGAGAAGCCTGACACAGTCAGGGTCAGCAGTACTAGTTGGTGGACTTCCCAGACCACTCACAGTTGCCATTCACCCAGAAGGCCTGCTGGTTGTGCAGCTTGATTTCAGATCCAATTCATTCATCTAGCATGATTTCCTTTCCACCGGCTTCTAGGAGTCTACACCGGGAGCAAGGGAAAGTGCATAAAGACTATACAAATATCAATCTTCCTTGTCTAGAAATTCCAGTCTCCTGAATCTCAGTCCTGTCTTCTAGCCCCGAAATTTATTCATTTTTAACTTTACAAAAGCCCTATTTCCTCAAATACTTTTGATAGTTTGAAACTCACTGGGAAAAAAAAAAAAAGGTTGTGCTACAGGCTCTTAAAAAAAGGCTGCTGCTATAGGGTTATGTGTTTTAACTATTTTTCCATAAGAATTAAAAGATAAATCGATTTATGTAAATTAGCATAATGATACATTAATTCAACATTTCACAAGCTGCTTTAAATTTAACATACTTAAAAATGCATTGCTTCTGCAGAAAGTTCTGTATTTTCTTTAAATATAGTTCACATGTAGATTTAAGTATCTTTCATCTTATGCAAATGTTCATTAATGCGTTTACATTTCATAATATTTGGACATCTTCATTCTGGCATTTTCTTACTCCAGTATCTTCTGTTTTCTGCAAGTTAATCTATGTAAATTGAAGTTTACATCAGTCTTATATAGGCACATAAGATATGAGAGAGAAAGATTTATCCCCAGAAGCCACTCTCCAAACACCCTGCCAGGAACCACTGGTCACAGCCAGCGGCTAACTTCCCTTTGCTGAGCACATCTGTCCCAGTTCACCTCTTCTTGGTGGCAGGCCTGGACACGCCACGCCTGGAGCTTTTTCTGCCTCACTGCCACATCCATATACTCCGAAACTTATCCCCAGGTGAGAAGCCACAGCACCTTGGCAGTTGTTTCTGTAGAGGCTTATGCTCATCTGTACTGAGGAGTTTCACCCATAATCAAAGATATGATGTTGAGATCAGCCAGGTTTTCACAAATACAGCCTATAGATGAGTATGGGGCCTCTGACCCAGAGGGAAGAAAATGAGCACCTCACTCAGCACAGAAAGGGTGTGAGCCAGACGGGGAGGCACGGGGTCCCTGTGGCTAACATCTGTATGCCATGTGGATGAATACGAGTTCAAGTTCAAAGCATATCTTTAAAAGACAACTTTTAATTTCAAAACGTGTTTCTACCAAGAGAAAATGTATAATCATAGCAGTCTAAAGAGAAGACTCTCTGAGTCAAATGACAGTGCCAGCTTTTTCATCTTCCCGCTGTCCTTCTCCTCTCTCTACCTACCTCGAACCCACCCTTCCTGGCTCCCCAGCAAGGTGTCCTCTGGTTGTGATACCATCGAGGGGCTCATCCTGTGGTCACTGTGTTGAAAGCACGTGACCACATTCAATTTTGGGACTCTTGTTGACATGGCCCACAGGCAACAGCAGGCAGAGAGCCTCAGGGAGGGTATCTGTTTCAAAGCCAAGCCTTCCCTGGATCAAGAACCGTAGTTTCCTTTGGGCACAGGGGCTTATCTGCAACAAGTAGCTACATTTTAACTGGCAACTGTTTAAGCGATTTTGAAAGTGCATTTCACCTCCAACATCAGCTGGGTGAATTCTTCATTACTGAGGAATGAAGGCTTCCAGTCTTGCTGAATGTCACAGATTTCCGTTTGCGCTGAGACTTCTAAAAAAGAGACACAAATAAGCCTTTATAGTCAATGGCACCTAGAAATTGGAATTAACAGATGAAGCACATGTTACTTCTGTGGAATTTTGTGTAAACTTCTGTGTAGTTTAATTTAAGAAGCCAGCATAAGGAAATATGTTACCCTGATTTCCAAGGACTGGGAGCTTTGAATGTTCTCACCTCCCTTAATGAGGCTTTAGGGAGGATCATCCTCCACTTTCTCTATGGCTGGGGTGCCTGCGCTTGCAGGTGGTACCACGGCCCTGAATGTCTACATGACGAACTCCATCGTCTACAGTTGGAATTAGGTAGTTGCCACCTACGAAGGCAACAGGAACAAGCACTGGGATGGTGTGACACCTTCCTAAGTGGCTTCTTCATGGTCCAGGTGAAGCAAAACACTTCACAGACCTGGGATTTTAAAAATTCCAGATACATCTTAGGCATGTGGAAAATAACCCACTGTGTTATACAGAACGTGCCATATTTTTCCTCATTTCCGTTATTGAAATACAGCACGCTGTACCCATACACAGAATGTACTCTTCTCAAAACTTTTTGGGGTTAATCTACAGTTTATCCATTTCATGCAACTGCCTTGTACTGAAGACAATTATGCGCATTTATAAATTCAAAGAGTCATCGGCCTATAAGGGGTTCCTTAAATATTTTAGCTCTTCTGCACTTTTAAAGAATGTTTTGTTCTATTATTATTTCTGATAAGATAATTACAGGTAGCTCAAATGCAATATCAAATATGTTTGTTTTTCCTTCTGTTTATCCTCCATCTTAAACCAACATTTTGCTCCATTTCATGTAGTAATAGGTATCTTCAGAGACTATTTCCTGGGTGCTAAAGAACATAAGACTCATATCTCAGAGAATAAAACTAACCTGTTTAACAACTTCCTGGAGAATGCAAATGGTCCAGGCAGATAATTCATCAACTTTAAGCCAGGAGAAAGATTTCAAGGCTCTCTCCTTTGTGGCTGTATTTTTGATAATCTCTCTTACATGGAGCATGAGGAATGCATTCTGCCATTTGAATGAATGAATCTGAGTGAATGCAGCAGCTACTCATGAACAAAGGATGTAAAGAACCGAGTTATGGCCGGGCGCAGTGGCTCACGCCTGTAATCCCAGCACTCTGGGAGGCCGAGACGGGCGAATCATGAGGTCAGGAGATCGAGACCATCCTGGCTAACATGGTGAAACCCCGTCTCTACTAAAAACACACAGAAAAAATTAGCCACGCGTGGTGGCGGGCGCCTGTAGTCCCAGCTCCTCGGGAGGCTGAGGCAGGAGACTGGCGGGAACCCGGGAGGCAGAGCTTGCAGTGAGCCGAGATCACGCCACTGCACTCCAGCTTGGGCGACAGAGCCAGACTCCGTCTCAAAAAAAAAAAAAAGAGCTGAGTTGTGCATGTGACCCTGTAAACCCCCACTTGTTCCGAAATCCAATGTTCCCAGCAGTGCTCGGCTCCACCAGGAAGGTTCCTTCCTTCAAGATGTCAGAAAGAACAAGTTGCTGCTGCTGTTATACAACGTTGGATTTTTGTCTTAGTGATTTTAAAGGGGCACAAGAGAGCCGCAGTGAGCCTTTGGTAATTGAACACTGGAAGAAACCCAGGAGAGGAAGCTGTGCTGGTGGTCAGGAAGCCAATGACACTGAGAGGGCCCCTGGAGGAAGGGCCGCACTGTGGGGACACACCCAGTGCCAGGTGTCTTACGCACATGGTAGAATGCAGCATGGGAAGCAGAGGCAGGTGCTACATGCACATCTTGGCCAGAATCCGTTCTGTGGTGCTGGCCGAGGCGAGGAAGAGAGGGTGCAACTCCCACCTCTTCAAACAAATGGTTGCCACAGTTTGGCCACTTAGAAAAGAGAGGGACTGAAGATGTGCTACAATATTAACTTCACAAACGCCTTTCCTCTTCTCCCCAATATGCACACTCAACTGTAAGACTCTTGACCACTAGGATCAAACTGTGGATTAATTGTTTATCTAACAGAGGGGTCTTTATGGCAGCCCAAATTTCATTTAGATAGAGATCCATTCAATGTAATGGTGAAGGAAAATGAAAGACCCACTTCTTTAACCTAAGTAATTTTTAGATCATTCTGTGTGACTGGGTATTTTGTCAACGCTAGCGTAATAACACTGAAAGCAACCATCTCATTCACTTTGTATTTCAACAATTGAATTAGACTCCTTGGAAGTGAAGGTTCAGTTCATAGCATATTAAAAAAATATGTTAGATACGATGTCTCAAATTGAGGAAAAAATGTTACACTGGGAAATAAAATTCAGTGTTACGGTCAAAGTGGTTTCCACATTTCCAGGGAAACAAAACCACCTGAGAGCCACTTTTGTAGGAAAACATTGTGATTAAGAGCCAACCCCCACAATTCTACTCCAGTATCACCTTTAGCCATTTCCTAGAGTGCTCAACTCCCGACTGTTCCTGGTATATCTGAATAATAAGCAGTATATGTTTGAGATGTATGTGGTCAAATAAAATCCTGGAAAATGGGGCAGAAATTCCACAGTTGTCCTGGGTAAATACTACCCTGTTCAACAGGGAAATTTCTCCTTGTTCTACAGCTCTCCCCACCTCACCTTCCATCCATGAAGACAGATACATTAAAGAGGTGTGAATGAGGAATGGGATTTAATATTAGGAGAAAATTTCATTAGGTCAGCTTGAGATTCACTCAGGAAGAGGCTAACGTGTAGGCCAGCCTGACCCTGTAGAACATTTAGATGGATGTAGATAAGGATGTCCAATAGCAGTCTGTCCTGCTATTTACAGACTTTAGGGATATCTCTCTTACAATAGCTACTGTTACAACATTTTGCTACAAAGCATCGTGATCAGATTCTCATTTTGATTTGTATTACTTGTACAGTCCAGGATTAAAATTTATTTCCCAAGCTGAGAAAACAACAATGCTGAAAGATTATTGGGGAAAGAGCTAAATAATTATAGCAACTACTTGGACTAATCATCTGTCCTTACTTATCATGTGGTCTGCCTTTAGCATGAAGGCAGGAAGCATGTTGAAATTCATAGTTCTTAACCCTCACTGCACGCCGGAATCACCTGGGGAGCTTTAAAAATGCTGATGCCTGGGCCTTACCTGACCACCTGCTGGTGAAAGGCTCTCCACCCTCTACAACAAACAGCCCTGATTTGCAGTGTTTGCCCCTTTCTGTGGTGTAAATATGCCTACCATGGCTGATCTCAAGCTACCAACTTTGGCAAAACTCCTGAAAATTGAACAATCTTCTCTTGCACGCTGGTATCCCAGTGTGGTCCCACCCCTAGAGATCGTGACATACTGGTCTGTGGGGGGTTACCTGGTAATATGTATTTTTCAAAAGCTCTTCAGGTGATTCAAATATGCACACAAGGTTGAGAACCAGTGGTCTAAAT
This sequence comes from Piliocolobus tephrosceles, assembly GCF_002776525.5. Taxonomy (NCBI): domain Eukaryota; kingdom Metazoa; phylum Chordata; class Mammalia; order Primates; family Cercopithecidae; genus Piliocolobus; species Piliocolobus tephrosceles. The sequence continues at coordinate 103,542,277 of NC_045448.1, forward strand.
GGACACACTCAGGAACAGCTGTAGTGCAGCTGTGGTATAAACAGCCACAAGAAGCCCTGTAGATCACCTCTCGTGGAGGAGCCATAGAGGGTAGTGCTAAAAAGCTGGGCTCTAGAGACAGGCTGCTAGGTTTAGATTCCATGTTTTCCTGGCTGTCTGAGTTGGATGAGTGACTTGACCTTGTGTGCTTCATCTGTGCGATGGAACTAACTCGAAGTGCTCCCATGGGCCGGGCGTGGTGGCTCACGCCTGTGATCCCAGCACTTCGGGAGGCCAAGGTGGGCAGATCACTTGAGGCCAGGAATTCGAGACCAGTCTGGCCAAAGTGGCAAAACCCCGTCTCCACTAAAAATACAATAAATTAGCCAGATGTGGTGGCACGTGTCTGTAATCCCAGCTACCTGGGAAGCTAAGGCAGGAGAATTGCTTGAACCTGGGAGGCGGAGGTTGCGGTGAGCCAAAATTGCACCACTGCACTCCAGCCTGGGTGACAGACCAAGACTCTGTCTCAAAGTTACCAAATAAAAAAGAATAAAGCGCTGCCATGAAGAGGAGCTCTATGCTCTATGTAGAGGAGTTCCTGTATGCAGAGCTCTTAAGAATACTGTGCAGCTCACAGCAAGCCCTGCATAGATGCTTACGGTCAGTATTCTCTACTCTGTTGCAGATGTCTGCAGAGTTCATGTCCATTTGGATTGCAAGTAAAGTGATTGCTCTGCTTTTTTGCTTTAAACCAAGTTTTGCTCTAACAACTCTACTTCCTCAAAAAATGTACCATGAATTTTCTGCTTTCTTTTGAACACGAAATCAGAGACGGGTGAGATCCTGGCATGATCCTGGTTGTGTTTAAGCGGGTTGTGAGGACTAGACCTTCGTCTTATGAAAAAGGCGAGCTGAAGCAGGCTCTCCCGGTGTTTGGAGGCTGCATTTCTGCTGACCGATCCTTTCCAGGACTCAGATTTGACAATTCTGTAATTCCACAGTGGACAGAGCCCGGCATAAATGTCAGGCTGATGAACGTGATCCCAGCTGTCCTATTTAACAGCTGTCCTGCTTCTCAGTGGCACTGACCTAGTTTGAGTAATTTGCACAAAATATCTTGGCAATCAAACCAACCTGCTATTTCACTTGGCTAAATCATTATTTAGGAAATATAACCATTTTGATTGAATTATCAGGGCGATCCAATACTGCTGGAACACTTCATTCCAATCCTGCTTGATTGGTCTTCCCTGACTTTTAACAAAAGCAATTAACATGTTCTTTACTCCCTCCTGGGCAGCTTTGGAAAAAAATAATATGAGGACATATCATTACTGTCACATTTTTAATAGGTATATATGATCATCGAAGAAATAATAAAAGAATAAGAAGTATAATGAAACTTTCTGATGTCCCAGCCGCACCCTCTTTTATGAAATCATCTTGTCTAGGAAAATGTTCCGTGGAAGAGACACATCACTGCCTGCCTGGAAGAACTGTAATTATTTCCTCACTAAGTCTGACATTTCTGACTTATTATCTTTGGTGTCATGATTAAAGAGAAAAGAATTCTGCTCTTCCTGCTCGCTAATAGGTTCAGAGCCCTCTCCACTATTCTGTGACTTTCTGTAACATCCTGGGTGACTGGCAGGGTAGGTGCGATCACACTAACAGGTAAAAGGGTTTGAAGGAGAGGAAAAGGGAGAGAAAAAGATTTGAGAAAGATGTGAGTTCCAGGATGGGGTCAAGTGGCATATGCAGGCAATCATGTGATGGAATATTATACACTAATGAAAGGAACCAGCAACAGCACTGGAAGAATGGGAGGAATCTCTAAACATCATGTGCATAATTCATGGTTCCATCTGAATAAGGCCCCAACAGGCAAAACCAACCTATGATGGGGTTAGAAGTCAGCACAGAGGTTCCTTCTTTTGGGAAAGCAGAGGAAGACAGGAAGGGGCTTCTATTTCTTGACCTGAGTCATTGGTTCCCTGGCTGTGTCTGCTCTGTGATAATTAATTCAACTGTATAGTTATGATATGTATAGTCTCTGTATGTGTTACTTTTATAAAGTACTACAAAGTTAGAAAAAGAATGGAGTGCCAGGATAACTGGAAATCCACATGCAAGAGGATGAATTTTCACAGCCTACCTTACGACATCCACAAAAACAAACACAAAATGGATCAAATATCTATGCTTAACCTAGTTTAAAATTATAAACCTCTTGGAAGAAAACATAGATATAAATCCTTATTACCTTAGATTAGGCAATGGTTTCTTAGATAGGATGCCTCAAGCACAAGCAATCAAAAGAAAAAAAATAAATTGGACATTCACAATTAAAATTTAAAACCTTCGTGTGTCAAAGAGTATCACTTGAAAAGTAAAAAGACAATCCACAGAATGGGGCAAGATACTTTCAAATTCTATACCAGATAAGGGTCTAGTATCCAGAATATATGGAGAACTCTTACCACTCAAGCATAAAAAGAAAAATCAATGATTTAAAAACGGGCCATGGATTTGGACATTTCTCCAAAGAAGATACACAAATGGCCAATAAACACATGAAAAGATCATGAAAAGGAAAACAGCATTAGTCATTGGGAAATTCAAATCAAAGTCATATAAGATATCACTTCATACCCACTAGGGAGATGGTATTAATAGTTATAATAAAACAAGACAGTAACAAGTGTTGGCAAGGATGTGGAGAAATTGGAACCCTCATACATTGCTGCTGGGAATGTGAACTGGTACAAGCCACCTTGGAAAACAGTTTGGCAGTTCCTCAAACAGTTAAACACTACCATTTAATGCATCAATTCCCGTCCTAGGAATACAAACAAGAGAAGTGAAAATATATATCAACTTACAGATTTGTACATGAATGTTCACAGCAGCATCATTCATAATTTCCAAAAATTATAAACAACCCAAATATCCATCAACTGATGAATGGTTAATCAAAATATGGTATTAATATATCCATACAACGGAATACTGTTGGTCCATAAAATGGAATGAAGTACTCTCGCGTGCTAAAACACAGATGCTAAGTGAAAGAAGCCACATACAAAAGACCACATACCGTATGATTCTATTTGTATAAAATGCCTAGAATAGGGGAACTGATAGAGATAGAAAATAGATTAGTGGTTGGCAGGATCTGGAGGGAGGGGGAAGAACGGGAAATGATCGCTAATGGATACAGGGTTTCTTTTTCAGCGTGATGAAATTAGATAGTGGTGATGGTTACATCACCTTGTGAATATGCTAAAGATGCCTGCACTCTACACTTTAAAATGGTGAATTTTATGGGATGGAAATTATATCTCAATAAAAACACAATGAATGTGACATTAAGAAAATACATTCTTTTCACTGTATTTTTTCATGATGTAGCTCCAAAGACCAAAGAGTTCGAGGGCAGTGGCAGAGAGGGATGAAATGACCCACACAGTCTGATCCCACAGGAAGGCAGTACTCAGCCACTGCGTCTGTTCAGCATTAAATAAAAGAAACTTATGCCAGGGATTTTTGATCAAGATGTTGTCACTGTGAATGCCACACTGCTTCGGCTGGGTGCTGCCTGTGAGGTTGTTTTGGATTCTCTCATCTGGCTTATAATGCAATTGGGAGGTGTGTGCTCTCTCCCCACCTAGCCAGAGATGGGCTGATAGAGGGTGGAGTGCCTTTGAAGTGGGAAGCCCTCAACTGGTAAGGCTGGGCCTGGCTGGGGAGACAAAACCAGCCAGGCAGCCCAGATTGGTGAAGTCATCACCACACGGACAGGGCAGGGAAGAAGAAAAACAGAGAGAAGGGTGACCTTTACCATTGTGTTTCTGCAAAAATCCGATGACCTTTTCCAACACGGTGGTTTTGTCCATTTTCCGTGTGTTACCAGGCAGCATGGAACTGAGCTCTTTGATGAGAACATTGAACTGGTCCCGACGCTTCTTCTCAGACTTGTTTCGAGAAGCTCTGTAAACACAAAACGAGCAGGTTACTGGAACAATCCACGTCACAAAGGCTTTGCGATGAAACAGAAGCACTTTCTATTAGAGCACATTCTATTGTGATCATCTATCTTATCAAAACACTCTTTCAGGAAGGTCACACTGGCCACATTTCCGAGGCAGGAGGATAGAAAATGTTTTGCTAGACTCTTGGCCACAAAGACAGACTGCATTAATAATCAGTGAGTTCTGACTCAGCCGCAAAATCTTACACAGATTACCTCTGAGGTCGGATGCTGCTCACTCGGACTTCACAGAGCTTTCGCTTTCAGAGAGCAAAGGACACACTGCTGAGATGGCTGTGCTCAGAGAACCCTTCCTAAGACTCAAACCGTGTCCCCTTCAATCCAGAACACCCAGCCTGGTTCCGGGGCCCAAGGGGTGGCCAGGTGTCCCGTGTGCCACCAGCACCTATGTCCTGGCCCCTGCTCCAAAGAGCTCATCGCCCTGTTCAGGGAGGCAAGAGACACCCTGCCCACAACAGCCAGGGCTGTGCAGACCCAGGGCGGACATAGGACAGGTACTGCACATGGCTGTCAAGCTGCTAAGAGGAGATGAACCCTTTTTAAAATGACATGGAGGAAAGTTAAATGCATATTACTAAGTTGGAGAAGCCGGTCTGAAAAAGCTACACACTGTATGATAGCAAGTATATGACATTCTGGAAAATGCAAAACTACAGAGACAGCATAAAGCTCAGTGGTTGCTAGGGGTTAGAGAGGGAGGAAGAGAGGATTTTCAGGGCAGTGAATCCATTCTGTATGACACCGTACTGGTGGATATGTGTCATTACACATTTGTCTAGACTTGGAGAATGTACAACACAAGAGTGCACCTTGATGTTAACTCTGGGTGGTAACAATGTGTCAGTGTAAGCTTATCAGCTATAACTAATGCACCACTCTGGTGGGGGACGCTGACAATGGGGGAGGCTGAGTGTGTCTAGGGAGGGCCCAGAGGGATATGGGAACTCTGTGTCTTTCACTCAATTGGTCTGTGAGCCTAAAAATGCTCCAAAAAATAGTCTATTTTAAATAAGCGACACCCTGTGCTGCACACCTATAGGAGAGATCAAAGTGAAGCTGCTGCGTTTGAGGGGAGGGGCCTCCCCCAAGCCACCCAAGCACCTCTGAGGACCCTGAGATCCTCAGGAACTTGAGTAGGGAGTCGTGGCTCTCAGGGATGCTCTAATTAACAACCAACAAGGGGGCCAGGTGCGATGGCTCAAGCCTGTAATCCCAGCACTTTGGGAGGCCGAGACAGGCAGATCACGAGGTCAGGAGATCGAGACCATCCTGGCTAACCTGGTGAAACCCCGTCTCTACTAAAAAAAAAATACAAAAAACTAGCCGGGCGAGGTGGCGGGTGCCTGTAGTCCCAGCTACTCGGGAGGCTGAGGCAGGAGAACGGCGTGAACCCGGGAGGCGGAGCTTGCAGTGAGCTGAGATCTGGCCACTGCACTCCAGCCTGGGCGACAGAGCGAAACTCCATCTCAAAAAAAAAAAAAAAAAAAAAAAACACCCAACAAGGAACACGTGATGCAGAAAGCCCTCCTGAGAAGTGCAGAAGCAGCGCTACTTGAGGGGCCTCCATCTTCAATGACATGCCACAGGCCCTTCATCAACAATCCACGTATTTGAAGGTGATGCAGGGCTGAGAAAGCTGGCTCACTCCTCCCCAATTCACTGAAGACAGACTTGTTCCAGAAATCTGCTCTCAAGAGAGAGAACAGGGGCCCCAGAGGCCAGGCCCATAAAACACTGCTGCTTTTCCAGGCACCTGGGGCCCGGGATCATGGTTCCCAGGGGAGCAAATCCTTCACCAGGAGGCTCCTGGCCAATGCGTGGTCAGGACAGAGTGTGCTGCTGGATTCGGATCCACCTCCCTTGGAGCAGGTATAAGTATCTATAGGTAACAATATCAACAAAGACTCTGCTTCCCCGGACAGCCCTTGGACATAAAGGGACATATTTCCAAAACCCTTTCCCTAGACACCACGAGGACCCTAACCACTCAGTTTGCTCCTGCTTAATTGCACACAACCTGCCTTTATTTCAACACACATGTTCACGACCCATCTTTTACCTGTCCTATCTCAGTTTAGGCTGTTTCCTGATGTGGGCAATTCCTCAAAGCTCAGCTAATGTGCACGGTCACCACCCTTTACCTAGGGGTCTTCTCCTGCCTCTCCCCTCCTCCCTGTCTGTTCTTGGATTCTGGATTAAGGGACTTCTACAAAGGCCCTGTCCCTCGCCGAGCCACTCTCTACCTGCGCTCTCTCACATCACACACTAACTGCAGGCGTGGCAGCAAGATGTTGCGGCGTCTTGTTGCTAGTCCAGGCTAAAAGACCATGTTCAAACACACGGGAGAGAAGAAAGGAACCCTTTAACTTTCCGAGTGAGTGTCTATGCATTATAAATAATTTTTTGGCCTAGATTTTAAAGAGTGACATGCAACCTCCTTAGCCAAAAAAAGCTCTGTTCCTGTCCTAGTTTGCCCATTATAAATTATTTGTGAGCCGATAACACCCAGCTCATTACTGCTCTGTTCTCTTCTTCAACGGGTATGACGACGACCAACACGGCCTGGCAGCAACTCTGACGAAGGCTCCCATCGTTAGTGACAGAGACACAAGCTTGTTTCCATCCACCTCCGGCTGGGACACACGGTGGTGCCCACTGGAAACTGGTCGCTGTCAGCTGGTTCTGCTGCTCTCAGGCAAGAGAAAGAAAATGAGCCTGGAATGACCTTATTCCCAAAAAGAGGGTCCTCTCGGCAGGCCCCGAGACCACCACACACAGACACTGGGACGAAGGTTTGGAAACACACCCCAACAACCAGGCTTTGGTTTTTTGTTTTTGAGAGAGAGAGTCTCACTCTTGTCGCCCAGGCTGGAGTGTAGAAAACTGCGATCTCAGCTCACTACAACCTGCGCCTCCCAGTTCAAGCGATTCTCCTGCCTCAACCTCCCGAGTAGCTGGGATTACAGGCACGAGCCACCACACCCGGCTAATTTTTGTATTTTTTAGGAGAGATGGGGTTTCACCATGTTGACCAGGCTGGTCTCAAACTCCTGACCTCAGGTGATCCACCAGCCTCGGCCTCCAAATGTGCTGGGATTACAGGCATGAGGCACCATGCCTGGCCAGGCTTTGGGGTTTTAAGGCATTTTTTAAATTCAATAAAATTCATCCATTTCAAGTGCATAGTTTGGTGTATTAATTGGGTAACTACCACCAAAATCAAGATAACAGTTCCCTCTTCCTAAAGAGGTTTCTCCTGTGTCTTTGTGACTGACCCGCCCACCCCCAGCCACAGCCACAGGCAACCACTGATCTGCGGGTAGTTTCACCTGGTCTAGAATTTAACAGCCCTGGAATCACAGTATACAGTCTTTTACTTTGATTTAGCATGACACTTTTGAGATGCATCGTGTTGCTACACATATTAACATCCCATTCCTTTTTCCTGCTGACTAGTATTCCTGTGTATGAACATGGCACACATCTGGTTCATTTCCAGTTTGGGGGTAATAAGAATAACGCCATTCTGAATACTCAGGTACAGATCTTTGTATAGATAGAGGCATTCATTTCTCTTGGGTGAATACAGAGGCATGGAATTGCTGGGTCATCTGGTAAGCGTATGTTTAACCTGATAAGACAGGGCTGCACAAAGCTGGCTACACTGTCTTTGCTTTTCCACCAGCAATGTATGAAAGTCCCGGTTGCTGCAATCCCTGTCAACACTTGTGTTATGAGCGTTTTTTTTTTTTTTTTTTTTAACTTTAGCCATTGAAATGTTATGGCTTGGATTTGCATTTTTCTGGTGACGAGTGATGTTGGACATCTTTTTACATGCTTAAAGGCCATTTATGTATCTTATTTTGTGAAGTGTTTGTTCAAACCTTCTGCCTATTTTCCAGTTGGGTTGTTTGTTATCTTCTTATTAAGAGAGAGAGAGAAATAGTAAAAGATGAGAGAGAGAGAGAATAAGAGAGAGAGAGAGAGAGAAGATAGGAGAGAGCGAGAGAGAGACCAAGGGAGGGAGGAAGGGAAGGTATGTGTGTGTTTTAAATATACATGGATATTGATTTTTGAATGCAGGGCCTTAGGTTATCTGTTCTGAAGCGTCCATCATCGGGCATCTTGGGAGTTTGGGTCGGGTTACACAGGTAACATTTGCCGGGCACTTACTATGTATGTAACGGGCACCACGTTAAGAGCTTTACACATCCATTCATTCCTTCAGTCCTCATGGCAACCCTTTAAGGCAGGTACTATTGCATTTCCATTCCAAGGGGAAGGAGCGCGGCACTGAGCGGCCGTGTAACTCACCAACATCACAGGTCTGGGAAGTGGTGGCACAGGCTGCCCAGGGCCCACGCTGTGAGGCTGTGCACCCTCCTGCCACTTCCTACAGCTCCCTCCAAATCACCATGGCATGATCTGTTATGGACCTATGGACCCAGTGTTCTGGGAACACAGAACTGAGAGTGACTCATTCTGGCTGCCTGAGTTTATAGCACAAAAACTAAGCACGCCGTGCAGAGAAACAGTGCCACACGCTAACAGGAGGCTGGTGTTTGCGCTCCCTCTTGGGGAAGGATACTGCAAGAAATCAAGGGAAGACTGTGACCCTCACTTCGGCTCCTAGGAGGAGCGGCCTTTCCCACTGTGGTGGTCACCTGTGGTGTTAGGATTTCTGTTCACCAAACATTTCCAGTTTGTCTTCTAGACACAGTAGGATTGCGCTTCCCTGCCCCTTCGCTCAGCCAAGAACATGTAGGCACAAGTGCCATGTGTCGGTTCCCAGGGAGAAGCATGAAGAGTCTGTGCAAAATCTGCCTCATTCCTTTTAAAAAAATGAGGCAAAATCTGCCTCATTCCTCATTAAAGCCGATGAGCACATCGGCTTTAATGAGATTTGGGGATTGTGTGCCACACGGCACAACTAGCCTACCTGGATACACACGGTAGGGGATTGAGGCAGAAAGGCACTCATGGGTGGAACTCAAACATCTATTTATTAAATGCAATACAGACAGACCTCTAGGGAAGTGGGTGACAGGTTACCTTCCAGGACCCATAATAATGGTACATGTTTATGGGGTACAATGCGATGTTTAGATGTATATATATATATATATATACACAACATGGAATGATTGAATGAAGCTAATTACCATATCTGTCACTTCACTTATCTGTGGTGAGACATCTGACATTTACTCTCCTTGCAATTTTGAAATATACAACACTGTGTGTTGTTATTAACTATAGTCACCCTGCTGTGCAACAGATCTCAAAATCTGATTCCTCCTGTCTAACCGAAGCTTTCTACCCTTTGATTAACATCTCCCCACGCCCTCCCCCTTTGACAGGGCCTCTTCCACTTCTGATTTGAGGGGTCTCTGGACCAGGGCAATGAGACACAGGAAAAATATCCTTTGTTCTATCTTCTCTGATTTGCACCTTCTGTGCACAAGGCGCTCCATCAAGCAATATGGAGGAGGCACCAGTGAAGAGGTCCTGGCCCTCAGCTAAAAGCAGCTCAGTGTCTAGAGGAGGAGATTGAACTCACTCCTCAGAAGCTGGTACAGGGGGTGCAATACACTACTGCCCAGTGCGAAGTTCCAACGAATTGTCAAGGGTGTTCACCAAGGAGGGAGCCCAGCCACAGAGTCCCCAGAGGCAAGCATATGAGATGGCTTCGAGGGGTGCATGGTCAGGAGTGGAGAGGACAGCCCAGGGGAAAGCCGGGTGGTCAAGTCTGGCAGCAGAGTCGGGCTCAATTGGAGAAGGAAAGGATAGGGTGGGGAGGCAGGGGGAGGCTGATGGCACAGCCGTGAATGGCAGACCAAGCAATCCTGGTCTGAGCTTTTGGATGAGTGGGGACAGGGAAAGGAAATGATATGAGTCCTCAGAAAAGGATGAGGAACCCAACTCAATGGGAAGTGAGTAGAGACAGGAAGGGTCCAGGAAGCTCCTCCACCCCAAAGCCCAGCACTGCACCGCTGCTCCCCGGCGACCGCAGCGGGGGATACACGGAAAGAGCCAAGTGAGGTTCGGTCAAGCTTCATTAGCCTCGAAAAAGTGACGCTGACGCTGGATGCTTTAAAACGTTTGTTTTTTGTTTTTCCTTAAAATTAACACACAGTGAGCCTTTTTCTTCAGGGGCACGGTTCTATGCGTTTTAGCACATGTATAAATGTGTGGAACAGTCATCACCATCAAGACACGAGACAGCTCTCTACAAAACTCTCTCATGCCCTCCACTCCCTGAAAACCCTGGCCAGCTCTCCTCTGTTCTCCATCCCTATGCTCTCTTTTCGAGAATGTCATAAAAGTATAATCCTAGAGCATGTAACCTTCTGAGCCTGGCTGCTTCTCCCCAGCATAATGCCTTTGAGATTTATCCAACTTGTGTCTGTCAATACTGTGAGCCTTCTCGTTGGTGAGTAGTTTTCTACTGTGTGGATGTTCCACAGCCAGTTCATGCACTCACCCATTGAAGAAATTTGGATTGTTTCCAGTTTGGGTAATTATGAATAGAGCTGCTATGCCCATTGGTGTACAGGTTTTTCGGTGAATGTGTTTGTATTTTTCTGAAGTAAAGAACCCAGGACTAGAACATCTGGGTCATATGGAAACTATATGTTTATAAGAAACTACCAAACTGTCTTCCAGGGTGGCCATGCCATTCTACCTCTCTACCAGCAATGAATGATCCAGTGTTCTACAACCTTAAAGGGAATTAATACTATCAGTACTTTATATTTTAGCTAATCTAAGAAAGTTGAGGTGGTACATTATTAGTGGCTTAATTTGCATGTCTCTAACGGCTAATGGCAGTGGACATCTTTTCACTTTTTTTGACATCTGTAGACCCTCTTTGAGGAAGCATCTGTTCATATCTTTTGCCCATTTTAAAATTGGGTTGTCTACTTCCTTAATATTGAGATTTGAGAGTTGCTTGTATTTTCCGGACACAAGTCTTTTGTCAGATACGTGATTTGTCAGTATTTTCTACCCGACTATTGCTTGCCTTTTCATTCTCTTAATAGTAACTTACAGAGTGAGTTTTTAATTTTGATGAGGTCCAGGTTAACAATTTTTTCTCTTATGAGTTGTACTTTTGGTGTTAGGTCTAGGAACTCTTTGTCTAACTTTATAGACTACAAAGACTGTCTCCTATTTTTGTTTCTTATGATTTTATAGTTTTATGTATTTTACATTTAGATTTATAATCTAGTTTAAGTATTAATTTTTATTTCATGAATAGATGTTGCATTCTGCCAAAGTCTTTTTCCGCATCAATTGATATAATCATGTGGTTTTTCTTTTATAACTTCATAACATAGTGGATTACATTGATTTTTGAATTCTGAACAGCCTTGCATTTCCTAGATAAGCTCTACTTGATCGTAATTTTAAAAATATATGTATATATAGTTGGATATAGTTTGCTAATGTATTGTTGAGAAATTTTGTATCTATACTTATGAAAAATGCTGTTCTGTAGATTTCCTTTCTCATACTGTCTTTGGGTAATGCTGGTATCATAAAATAAATTGGAAAGTACTTCCTCATCTTCAACTTTCTGGAAGAGTGTGAACAGAACTGGTGACATTTCTTCTTTTAATGTTTGGCAGAATTCACCAGTGAAATCATCTGGGTCTGGAGATTTCCTGTTCAGGTTTTCAAATACAAATTCAATTTCTTAGTTACAGGACTCTAGGTTTTCTCTTTCATCTTTTGTGAGTTTGGTAGTTGTGGTTTTTAAGTAATTGGCCCATCTCATCTAAGTGGTTGGATTTCATGTGGATCTAATTGTTCATAGTATTTCCTTATGACCCTTTGAATTTCTCAAAATATCTAATGATACCCCTTCTTATTCCTGCTACTAATAAATTGTGCCTTTTTCAGTCCCTTGACAGACTTATCCATTTTATTGACTTTATATTATTTTTATTATTTTTTTTAGATGGAGTTTCGCTCTTGTCACCCAGGATGAAGTGCAATGACATGATCTCAGCTCATTGCAACCTCCACCTCCCAGGTTCAAGCGATTCTCCTGCCTCAGCCTACCAAGTAGTTGGAATTACAGGCACCTGCCACCACACCTGACTAATTTTTGTATTTTTAGTAGAGACGGGGTTTCAGCATAGTGGTCAGGCTGGTCTTGAACTCCTGACCTCAAGTGATCCCCCCACCTCGGCCTCCCAAACTGCTGGGATTACAGGCATGAGCCACTGTGCCTGGCCAATCTTTTAAAAAGCCACCTTTTAGTTTAGTTGATTTTTCTGTATTGTTTTTCTGTTTTTAATTTTATTACTTTCTGTGTTTATATCTAATTTCCATCTTTCTTGTTGTGAGTTTATTTTGCTTTTCTGTTTCTAGTTTCTTGGGGTAGAAGGTTACTTGTTGATTTGAGACCTTTCCTTTTTTTCTAATATGAGCATTTAATGTTGCAAGTTTCCCTCTAAGCATTGCTTTAACGCAACCCACTAATTTTGAAATGTTATATGTTCATTTCTATTCAACTAAAATATTTTCTAATATCGTTGAGACTTTCTCTTTGACCCATGGATTACTACAAAGTTCGTTGTTTAATTTCCAAGATGTGGAGATATTTTTCCTGCTATCTTTCTGTTTCTACTTTTTCATATGAATTTATTTACATTTGTTTTATGAAGCAGGGTTTGGTCTACCTTGGTAGATGTTCAATATGTACTTGAAAATATGTGTATTCTGCTATTGTTGAGTGGAATGTTGTTCAAATACTAATCAGATTCTGTTGGCTGATGTTGGTATTTTTCAATTATTCTATATCCTTGCTGACGTTTACTCTACTAGTTCTATTCCTAAGAGGAGCATATTAAAGACTCATCTAACTTCTTCAGGTTGTGCTTCATGTACTTTGAAGCTTTGTTTTTAGGTGTATACATATTAGAATTGTTATCTGTTCTTGGTGAATTGATCCTTTATCATTATGTAATGTCACTCTTCATTCCTAGTAAATTTCATTGCTCTGAAATCTATTTCATTTAATAGTAATAGAACCATTCTAGCTTTCTTTAATTAGTGTTTGTGTGGTATATCATTTTCCATAGTTTTACTTTTACCCTCTATCTATATCATCATATTTGAGTTGACTGTCTTGCGGACAGCATATATTTAGGTTATTGAAAAAAAAATCATTGCAACAAAATCTGTTTTTTAGTTGGCATATTTAGACAATTTGCATTTAATGTAATCACTGATATGCTTGGATTTATATCTTCTGTTTTAATATGTTTTCTGTTTGTTCATTCTTTGTTTGGGTTATTTCCCCTTTCCTGATTTCTTTTGGATTATTTTTTTTTTTTTTTTTTTTTTTTTGAGACGGAGTCTCGCTCTGTCGCCCAGGCTGGAGTGCAGTGGCCGGATCTCAGCTCACTGCAAGCTCCGTCTCCCGGGTTCATGCCATTCTCCTGCCTCAGCCTCCCGAGTAGCTGGGACTACAGGCGCCCGCCATCTCGCCCGGCTAGTTTTTTGTATTTTAGTAGAGACGGGGTTTCACCATGTTAGCCAGGATGGTCTCGATCTCCTGACCTTGTGATCCGCCCATCTCGGCCTCCCAAAGTGCTGGGATTACAGGCTTGAGCCACCGCGCCCGGCCTCTTTTGGATTATTTAAACATTTTTTAGTATTCCATTTTAATTTATCTATTTCTTTGCCCTCTATATTTCTTTGTATGACTTTTAGTAATAATTTTAGGGATTGTAATATATAAACTTGTCTTTTCAAAGTCCACATAGAATATTTTATCATTCCAAATGGAATCTAGAAACTTTTCTCTATACAGCCCCCTCTACCTTCCCCCCTTTTTTATGCAGCAATTGTCTTATGTGCTGTCTATACATACACTGAATACCCTATCAGATTATGCTGTTTTTGTCAAATATTTACCATTTCTGTTATTCTTCCTTTATTCTTCCTATTCCAAGTTTCTATTTAGTGTCATTTCCTTTCTGCTGAAAAAACCTTTAGTAACTCTCTCAGAGCAGGTCTCTGGACAGGAAGTTTTCATTCATTGGAGAATATCTTCATTTTACCTTCATTCCTGAAGGATATTTTCACTGCATGTAGAATTCTGGGTTAATAGCTCTTTTCTTTCAACATTTAAAAAATATTGTACCCCTATCAGAAGGCTTCCCTGGTTTCTGATGAGAAATTCATAGTGCTACTAAAATACGTTCCACATGGCCAGTCTTAGACCCTGGGTGGTGGTCTATTCTGAAGTTCAGACCTGAGGGTCTACGGTATGCTGCTCAAGATCAGATCCATGCAGATTCAGCTCAGGGGTCGGCGCAGAAACTCACAACCAGCTTTATAGAGTCACTTTTCTGAGCACCTCCCTCTCTGAAATCTGCCCAGTACCTTCTGGTTCCGAGGCTCCCTTTCCGTTCCATTGGCCAGAAAGCTGGCTCTATTTATCCTGCCCTGCCTCATACTACCTACCTCTGCACTTTCATCTGGGGCCAAGCAGTAGGAAGATAGACAGCAAGGGGGAAGAAAGCAGCAGGGTTTCATCCCACCCTCTTGGAAGTGTAGCTGCTCTGTCTGGAGAGAGGTTCCCCGCCCTCTGCATAAAAGGTTTCATGTGGATTCTGATTGTCATTGCTGCTTCTGCTGTGCTGCTGTGGGAGGATTGCTTCCAGGATGCAAGGAAATAGAGAAAAAAACAAAAAAGGACAGATTTAACCTTGCACAATCTGAGCATTAGGAGACCTTGTTCCTGCTCCTTAAGCCACTACTAGAGCTCCTGGTCCTCTCTCTGTCAGCAGAGGCCCACTTCTGGGTGTGGGGCACTGAGTCTATGCTAGGAGATATTACAGGGGAAAAAATGGTGAACTCGCTGCTGGTTTGGTAGTGCTTCCCCAATCTGCACCCTACTATTTACTCTTCAGGGTCCTCAAATAGCTGTTTCATGAATTCTGCTCAGGCTTTACAGCTGCATTCATTGTAATGGACAGGACGGAGTAGGCTAACTCCATCTCACCAAGATCCAAAACTCTCATATATCTTTTCATATAGTAAAAGAGTTTGCAAAAGACCCATAGGAACCAAAGGGTGGGAACACAGAATATAAAAGCCTGGTGGCAGGGGCTGTTAATAAGATCCTTTTGCAGAAAAGCATATGGGGTGAGCTGGACTGTAATTATAAGAGACTCTTGAAGAAACATATTTCTGGGTAGTTCTTGCAGAACAAAGAGAATGACAGATGAACTGGGCAGGCCCTTCTTCCCTTGGTATTAGTGTATTGCTCTGGAATGAGCTGACATTAAAAAAGCATCAAAAGGAATCCACCATTGCACATCAACATGGAGTTTTACTAACCCAATAAAACTACTGTCCTATGCTTCCCTACCCTCTGAGAGTAGGTGTGTGCCTCAGGCGTAGCTCTCTAGAACTCTTGAATTCCAGAGGAGGGTTGTACTTGCAGCTCAGGATCCAAGTGAGTCCTAGCACAGCAGCCCCACACTCTTACAAAGGGACTGTGTCTATGGTATTTCAGGAGGGCCGAAGGAAGGAGAGTCACCACATAGTACAAGGCAGGAGAGGGCCATGGTTCCAAGGCAAAGTGCCACACACACCCACACACCCACACCCACACCCACACCCACACCCCTCGGGTTTCTCCCACAGGTGGAACCTTGGAGGCCCTTCTCTGAGAGGATTTCATAAGACAGATGCATATTATATACACCATACTCAACGCTTCTCTCCCCTCCTTCTTGGTGAAGAGATGACAGGTGTGCACACTAAGTGTGCAAGACTGGACTTCACACCCAGCTGCCCAAGAGGCATGGCTGTAGCTGGGATGGGATCAGGTTCTTCTGAGTGGCCTGTGGCACAGAGGAGGAAGGAAGATGCTCATTTCCCATCCTGCTGGGAGAGGCCCTGTGCCAAGAATAGTTTGAGCATGCAGGTGAATGTCAATGTGCACCCCCAAGTTTCTGTCCTTGGCCCTCTCTCTTCCTTAAATTCACAAGAACATGCATAGTGGTCCAGGTGCATTTTATATATCACCAAAAGTCCTATGTTTCCCTTGGGAAAAAATTAAAAACCATTGAATTGGAATTCCTCATCTTTGAGCTGGATCAGGAATGAGGATAAAAAGCAGTAAAAAGAGAAAAGAGGGGGAAAAAACTACCATTCCTAGCAGGCTCTTCCTTTTAATCCATTTCAAGTGTGGACTGCTCTGGCTGGCAATATCTTCAGCTTATGCATCTCTGGCATCCATTGGGAAACTATCCGTAACATCTATCAGGCTTCCCTGCTACTAGGATGCTTCTCCTGGTGCCTCTTCCCAAGGGTGCCAGCTTTTAAACTGGCTCCACTAAGTCTAGTTCTGTTAACTGAGTTAACAGAGACATCCTGATGGGGGAATAGAGAAGATGCTCTCTGAATCAAAGACAGTTGACCAAATAGAGTGAAAGTTCATAAATTAAATGCTTTCCAATCAACTTGGAAAGCCATGTTGAGAACTGCTGAAGGAAGCACCAGCAGGCTCCCTTGCTGCCAAAAAGAGCTGGTATTTGAATAAGAGGTACAGTAGTAGCTATGCAAACAGATGTGCAGTTCTCTGAAGAGTGACTTCTTGTCCTTGGAAGGTCTCTATGGTGAGGAGCTAAAGGCATTCTATGAGGCATCCTATTTTCATGTTCCCGGTTCCGACCGGGAGATGAAGAGTGGTGGAGGGAACAGGAGAATCCAGACGATTTGGCTTGGCTGAGATGAGCATTAGACAGGCTTCAGAAGATGTGAGTTCTCATCCTCGTTCTGCATCCATGCCAGGAGAGAGTAAGCAAGGCACTCCCAACCCCACAGACTTCAGTTTCCTCTTAAAAAATAGAGAGGACATTGATATGGTGATTCTGACACACGGCATTTTAAATTCTCGGAAGCTCTCATCAAAAGATGGGTTCTAATTCTCCTTCCCTTGAATATAGGCTGGCTTTGGCTGTTGGCTCCTAATGAATAGATAGCAGCAGCAGTGACAGTGTTTGACTTCCAAAGCCAGGGACTAAGAGGAGATGGAGCTTCCCCATGACACTCGCCCTTGAATGCGACCACGTGTTGTGAGGAAGCCATAGCTCCATAGGGAAAGCTACTTCCAGTCGACGTGCTGGTTGAAAGCCAACATCAACCAAAGGTGTGGGAGTGAGCGTGTCTTCATAGGGTTCCACCCACCATCTTTGAGCTACTCTGGCTGATACCACCTGGAACAAAACAGGCACTCCCTGCCAAGCCCTACCCTAAAGATCCATGAGCAAAATGAATGCCATTGCTTTAATCCCTCACACTTTGGGGTGGTTTGTTACATAGCAACAGAAACCCAGAATAGTTCATGCCTAAACCAAAGACTCACTGATACCCAAGTTCCTTCTAGATGGGGAATTCTGGCATATCTTACCTGGGGTCACTAGCTCTGCATTATAGGATGGGACAGGAACTGAAAAGGGTGCAGCACTAGGATTCCCAAATCCAAGTTTTATAAACTGAGCAAACTGACCCTTTCTAGAAGGCATATCAGGACTAGGCCTTGTTCTTCTTTTGTAGTCTCCATAGTGCCTAAGACTGAGGTTGTAGAAGGAACACAAATTTCTGGTAGAACTGAAATATACCAGATAGGTGCTCACAGTTTTAAGAGGCAACTGCAGCATGTGATGCTCAGTGACGACAGTGCTGTCCATAAAAGGTGAACTTTTCTAAAGAATACATTAGAGCTGGTCATCCACATTAACAAAGAGCATCTGTGAACATTCCTACTAAAACAGAATGGAAGCCGGGTGCTGTGGCTCACGCCTGTAATCCCAGCACTCTGGGAGGCCAAGGCTGGTGGATTACTTGAGGCCAGGAGTTTGAGACTAGCCTGGCCAACATGGTGAAACCCCATCTGTACTAAAAATACAAAAATTAGCCAGGCGTGGTGGTGCATGCACGTAATCCCAGCAGTAACTCGGAAGGCTGAGGCAGGAGGATGGCTTAAACCCGGGAGGTGGAGGTTGCAGTGAGCCAACATTGTGCCACTGCACTGCACTACAGCCCAGGCGACAGAGCTAGACTCTGTCTCAAAAAAAAAAAAAAAAGAAATTGAATGGAAATGTATGAAAAAGGCTGATAGGGAATATGCTATAATATTAACAGTGGCAGCCGGGCACGGTGGCTCAAGCCTGTAATCCCAGCACTTTGGGAGGCCGAGATGGGCGGATCACGAGGTCATCAGATCGAGACCATCCTGGCTAACACGGTGAAACCCCGTCTCTACTAAAAAAAAAAAAAAAAAAAAAAAACTAGCCAGGCGAGGTGGCGGGCGTCTGTAGTCCCAGCTACTCGGGAGGCTGAGGCAGGAGAATGGCGTAAACCCGGGAGGCAGAGCTTGAGGTGACCTGAGATCGCGCCACTGCACTCCACCCTGGGCGACAGAGCGAGATTCCATCTCAAAAAAAAAAAAAAAAATATATA
>NC_045448.1:103560902-103571776 GCF_002776525.5 Piliocolobus tephrosceles
AAAAAAAAAAAAAAAAAAAAAAAAAAAAAATATATATATATATATATTAACAGTGGCTATCTCCAGGTGCTATGATTATAAATGATCTCTGTGGCTGGGCAGGAGAATCACTTGAACCCGGGCAATGGAGGTTGCAGTGAGCCATGATTGCGCCACTGCATTCTAGCCTGGACAACAAGAACAAAACTCCATCTTGATAAAATAAATAAATAAATAAATAAATAATCGTTGCTTGCATCTTTAAACATTTCAGAATTTTTCAAATGTTGTTTTGGAACTTTTTATGTATAAGAAAATGTAAAATTATAATGGGAATACAGCTGACATATCTATTGCCTGAGATAGTGTTGGTCAATGGGTCTTCTGTGGAAAATCATGAAGAATTACTCGAAGAAAGGGGAAGGACCATGGCCAGAGGAGGTTATTTCCTTGCTGCTATGTTTTTATTTTTCAAGATAATTTTTTAAACGCAGGATTGTATGATATTTGGTTATTTGCTCATTGCAGTCTTAGCATCTTTAATGTGCTGAGAAGCCCTGAAATTCTCCACGAGGGAGAAACAGTGAACATACACTCCACGATTACTTTGGGGGCATTTCCTGGGATTAATATTCTCCAGAATATATTTTGGATAACATTGGCATAAAACAAGGTCCATCTAAGGTCAGCGCAGTCCCCTTCCTGGGCCCAGGCTTAGAGCCTGGAGACAGGTGCACAATTCCTCACTTCCATAACCCAGGCAGCATCCCTGCACACTGAGGCCACGGAGTTTGGAGGCATCACTGGGCTCAGAATCTCAAGAAGTTTGGTGTAAGAAGAAGACATGAGGCTGGGCGTGGTGGCTCACGCCTGTAATCCCAACATTTTGGGAGACTGAGGCAGGTGGATCACTTGAGGTCAGGAGTTCAAGACCAGCCTGGCCAACATGGTGAAACCCAACTCTACTAAAATACAAAATTAGCCAGACATGGTGGTGGGTGCCTGTAATCCCAGCTACTTGGGAGACTGTGGCAGGAGAATCACTTGAACCCAGGAGGCAGAGGTTGCAGTGAGCCGAGATCACACCATTGCACTCCAGCCTGGGCAGCAGAGTGAGAGTCTCTGTCTCAAAAGAAAAAAAAAAAAAAGATGTCATCTGGCTGTGTGGGGAGAAAAGTCACCCCAGCAGGGCGGGCTGATGCCATCCTCATCTCATGGAGAACTTGGGGAACTATTGCAGAGACTTAGCAAAGCGTCTGAGGGTGACTGAGAGCAGCTGAGGCTGTCTATTCTCCCGAGAAGCAACAGAACAGCTTTACTCTTAACCACAGTTAGCAGAAAGTGTCTGGCCCAAATGGGAAGCTGGCCTAATTTCATAGTGACTCTTAGTTAACGGTAACACAGGCACCGTTTAATTGGAACATGATAGTTAGGAACTTGTCACCAAAATTCTAAAAAGAAACGTTTAGCCTTTTCTAAAGAAAGGCAGCATTTTCAAGTGGTGCATTCCTGATCATCTCTTTTCAATTTAAAATTTACTGAAATTATTGAAAAGGCTTCGGTAAACTGCCTTTTGCCTCAGATGCCCCCAGAGAGGTTCTGGATCTCCTTTCCAAGTTTCTAAGCCTGCCAGGCACCACGCTTCTCTGACAACTCCTCTGAGCCAATCAAAAAACGCTAGCAGGGTAAAAGCCAAAAGCCCCCAGCAGAGGGAGGCCCCTTTTCCATTCCACCGTTTACTGGGCCACAGGAAGAATTAGCATTCTGCCTGCAAGTACAGTTCTGCTTTCCCCTTTGTTTTGAGAACAGAATCACTCATCTGGAAATTACAAGGTAATATACACGAATCGCATGTCCTATTACCTCCCGCATTCTCGCGATGCCATTCTCGCGATGCCTGCTGCTGCTGCCTTAACCATCAAACAAAACAAAGAGGAAGCCTCAGAGATGTGTTACTGCCATTTTTTCCCCCGTGTGGGAGCTTATGATGATGTAAGTAAAACCCTATCCAAAGCCTATGAAAGGAAATCACAGCAAAATTAGCACGACAGGCTCCAGCTGGGAGCATCAACCCACTGTCCAATGCTGAGGGCCCGGGGTTCTCACTGCACTGTGCCTGCATGCAGGGGCACTCTGCAAGCGTGCACGGGGCTGGAGTCCTCCATAGGGGCTACAGACTTTCTGGGCAGAGCTTTGCTTTCAGACCCACAGAATTTATGTCCAAAGAAATGGTACAAATGAAACGAGAACAGACTCTCTTCTTTGCCATATTACTCTCCCTGAAAGAGCAATTGGCTGAAAGGGTTGAGCTTACAAATTTCAATCACCATCCTGTCTTGGCCTAAAACAGACTCTGCAGAAAGTGTTTTCTTTTTCTTCTTTTTTTCTTTTTGAGACGGAGTCTCGCTCTGTCGCCCAGACTGGAGTGCAGTGGCCGGATCTCAGCTCACTGCAAGCCCCGCCTCCCGGGTTTACGCCATTCTCCTGCCTCAGCCTCCCGAGTAGCTGGGACTACAGGTGCCCGCCACCTCGCCCGGCTCATTTTTTTTTTTTTTTTTTTTTGTATTTTTTAGTAGAGACGGGGTTTCACTGTGTTAGCCAGGATGGTCTCGATCTCCTGACCTCGTGATCCGCCCGTCTCGGCCTCCCAAAGTGCTGGGATTACAGGCTTGAGCCACCGCGCCTGGCCTTCTTTTTCTTCTTTACCTTTAGTTTCATGACCGCATCTCTAACTCGCCTGAAAGCGCTCTGAGGGCAGGATAATGCTATGTATCCTCATCTGTAGCATCCACTTGCTCACCACATCACTTAGTTAACAGACACAGATGGGATAGTCTCAGCCATTCATTTGTCCATGTCATTAAATGACCCTATCCTTTTCCTGTACCCTGGGGGACCAGAAAAAATAACCTGCTTCTGCAAAATGGCAGGCGTAGGCTTCTTGTTTGCTGTGTTTGAACTCTTCCCTCTCATCTGAACCACTTTATTGACATTAAGACTAAGAATTAGAGTCAAAGAATCATAATATTGTTTAGCTGATGTTTCAGAACCTGCATCCAGTCTATTAAGAGCCCCAAGAATCAGCAAATCTGGCCTGACACTCTTGATTTTCATGAACAAAGGCAGCAGAGCCATAAACTCACCTTCTACTCTCCCTCTCTCAACCAAAGGTATAGGACTAGGGAAACAACCTCACAGCTGACTGGAGAGAGGAGGTCATGGACTCATTTAATACTGGATTAAAGGAAGAGGTGAATATGAAGCAGTTTCTTCTTAGCCAACAGGTGCTCATTTCCATCAATAAATGGAGTAAGCTGGATTTTGCCAATACTGCAAAGTTAGACAATTGCTTTCTTTGGAAAGCAAGAACTCCTATCAGAACTTACTGTCTTTACCCCTTGGGAAGGTGGTGACTCAAAAGGAGTGGCTTCCATAGACGCACAGAATGTCATAGACACTGTTAGGAGCCCAGATTTTAGAAACAGATGCGTGCATTTGAATCTCTGCCTGCTGCCGACTGGCTGTGCGATCCCTGAGCCTCAGGTTTCTCAACTGTAAAATGGGGCTAAGAATAACCTAGTTTATGAGGAGGTGTTTTAAGGTTTGCAGAATGATTGCATGTAAAATGCTCCAGGCAGGCTGTGAGTGCTTTGCAAATTTTAGCTTTCCCTATCAGCACTGGGTACTGCACTGTGCCAGCGGGTTAGACGCAGCTGCATTTAATTTCTGCAATAAGTAGCTACTATTATCACCCCACTTGACAGAAGAAGAAACTGAGGCTAAGAGAGATTTAGGGACTTGCCCAAGGACAGACAATAAACAGTGGCAAGAGTCAAAGCCAGGCCTGTCTGATTCTAACCATGTGCATTTCCTGCTACCCCACACTGCTTCCTGGGTGACCACACATGCACGTGCACACACACACACACCCTACAATACTCTTTCACAGCAGAATTAGAAAGACATGCTTATAACTGGAACACAGAAAAAGCGGTGAACTTCATTATCTAGGGATTACAAATATCTCTCCATCAAGCTGTTTTCTTCTTGAGTACAAGGACTATATTTTTGCATCTTCCCTAAAGAATAGAGCACTCAGTTCTGAACACACAATAGACACTCCATTAGTACTGTCTGGATTTACATGGAAATTCACGGAAGAAAGTGGAACTGTGCCCTTGTCTGGAATACTTGAAACAACCCAAATACACCATGAATTCCCTCAAGCATCGAAAGCCTTGCCTAACACAAAGCATGTTTTCTGGAGACAATGAGAGTTTTGATCTCAAGCTAAACGTTTCTAATCTCATCAAAAAGAGTGGGTGAGTGAAAACAATCCATGCCAGGCCTCCAGGTGGGATTAGGGGAAGGGCCTCCCATGTTACTGCTATAAAAACTACTTTGAAAAGAATACATTCTTAGGGGGGTGTGTGTGTGTGTTCCCAAGTGTTAGGAGGGGTACTGCATCCTTGCTATTTCTGGGTACCACCAAACATTCTAAACCCCTTTTCCCATCTGAGGACAAGGGAGGAGTGTGGGCCCCAGCCTCACTACACAGGTCTCTGTGCAAAGATTTCCAAGCAGAGAAGTTTTGGGGTGGGGGAGGTATGCTAATGGCCCAAAGCAAATGGGGAGGGTAATGAATGAAAAGAAACTGCATACAAACTGATTTATTTCTAGGAACTTTTAGCCCAGATTTTTTTGGCATGTCTATATTTGCTGATTTCTGCGTATGGTAGAGCCTAAACATGCATTTTTGTCTCTTCCTGATTTAGAGGTAAGCGGTGCAGGAGAGAGGCAGGGATAATACTAGAGGGGTTTGGAGGGTGATATTAAAGATGATGACAGCAAAAGTAAAACTCCTGTGGACTCCTTAGTCACGCTAGAATGCAACTCTGTCTAGTCAGCCAGGTAGATTGGGTTTGGTCTTATACGAAGAACCTCTTGTGGTCTGGGGATAAGAATAGAGTCTAAGATCAAATAAGTATGTATTGAAGTTCTCATTCTGCCACTTCCTGGAACTTTCTGATCTCTGACAATGCACTCAACCTTGTTGAATTTTAGCCTTCTCACCAGTAAAATGGGAATAAGAATGACACACACTTCAAAGGAATGTTGAGAAGATAAAATGAGATGATGCACATAAGAGGACTTAGCTCAGTACTGTGGGCATCCAGAGGATGCTGGCTACCACTGCTGTTCTTTCCATCGTTTCTAGTAAGAATGCCCTGCGCTTGAACCTAGAAGAGGGAGGTTGCAGTGAGCCAAGATCGTGCCACTACACTCCAGCCTGGGCAACAGAGTGAGACTCCATCATGCACAAAAAAGATTGCCCTGTAAATGTACTATTGCAAAGTGTGCTGCATATTCACACACATGTAACGATGGATACTTAAAAAGTGCTACTCGGTGTATTTTGTAGCTAATTTCCAAAATAACCAGTGAGGAAAGCAGGATAGACATTATTACCCTTGTGTTTGCAGGTGAGAAAACAGAGGCTTTGAGGGATGAGGGGTCAGTTGGAAACTCATCAGCTAGCACAGGGCAGGCCAGGAATGCAGCTCACATCTGTCTCCAGTGCTGCGTCCATAGCTATGCTGGAGGAAACGAAAACACCCCAGAGGAAGGAACTCTACTCTGGTCTGATCTAGTCCATTCATTTGTTGCCTGGGACCCAAGTGGATTTTGCAACCCTTGTAGTTTGTGACCCACACTTTGCAAAGCACCTGGGTCCCAATGCCAAGTGAAGGGCCTGTCACTTCAGCTGGGGAGTCCTTTGTACTGATGCTGGTTTGAATTTTTATTGCAGAAATTTTCAAACATATGCGAAAGTAGAGATAAGAGTACTATGAGTGCCCAGTGCTGATCTCCCAGATTCGTGGGATGAAGGCTGTTCTGCCTATACCTCTGGCCATCTCCTCTGCTCCCTGATTTTTTAAAGGGAATACTGGGGGAGTTTAAAACAATCCAGACTCCCCCTATGCCTTGCAGGCTCAGGTCTGGCAGGTCTGGGGGTGGCCAGGGATTTGTGGTTCTCATGGCTGCCTCTCCAGGTGACATGGAAGGACAGCTACCCTGCAGCCACAGAGCTGGGTGGTACCGGGGGGCACTATCATTTGCAGGTGACAAGCAAGTAGTGGGTTCTGTGAAGGGAACTGGGCAAACCCTTTAGCTCTGCAGGCTCATGAGGCTGTCACAGAGAACGGAGTGCCCTGCCGCACATAAGTAGTGGCAGAGGCAGAAAGGGGTGAGATCACAGCGAGGAGGCTAGTCCAGTGAGGCTGCAATGAAGGGTGTCTCCGGAGAGGATGTCCCCTGCTCCCGAGGCTCTGTGGCTGGGCCTCCACCCGAATGACCTGCAGTGAGACACTGAGGAGATCACAGTTTTTTCCCCAGAGCATGGCACAGTGACTGCTGACTCAGGTGAATCGTGTGAAACTGATGACATTCGACTGTTCCTGACCCGCTCCACGTCACCGTTAGGATTCCACCGCGTACTGAGTAGGCATTCAACACATGTCCAATGAAGGAATCAACACAGACAGGTTATCAGGGGCTCTCACGTGCCAGCTGCCAAGTTCATATTTCTAGGTGACCCAACCACAGTGCAAAGTGTCTATGACATCTCCAGTCTGCAGCTGAGGAAACTGAGCTAATCTACGTACACAAAAGTGCTTAGCACAGTGCTGGGTGATGACTGCACGCTCACTGTGTGGCAATGATCATGATTATTATCCAAAGCCAGACAGAGCCCCGGCGACCGAGTTAGGACTTGAACCCAGGCCCGCTGGACTCCAGTCAGCCTGCCTTGTCAAGCAGTGTCTGTCCTGGAAAAGCAGTAACCAGAAGGCGTGAAAGATGACCAGTGTCAACAGGGGTACAAAGGAGCATGACAAAAACCCAGACCACTCGGCAAGTTCTAGACAATGTGTCATTTCACACTGAGGGGCAGGGCTGAGCGAGCTGTCTAGAAGGCTTCTCACGGAGCACTGCAATATGTCACGGAGACAGTGTGTCCTGCAGCTGCCTGTCTTGCTGATGGCCTCCCCTGCACAGAGTGAAAGCCAGCGAGACTCTGCCAGGCAGGCCAGGCAGACCCTTGGGGGTCAGAGGGCTCTACTGAGGAGGGGGATGGCCGCATCTTACCTCTTGGCTCTGTCTTTCTCATCTTCATCCATGAGATTTTCTATGCAGTTTTTCCTGCAAAAAAAAAAAAATTAATTAATTAAGAAGAATGGATAATTACTGTCTGCTTCTAGATCTTTCTTAAAAGTCTTTCAGGTTGTCATCATTTCGGTCTTAGCCCAGCGGTTCTCAAACTTGTTGGTCCTGGCACCCCTTTACACTCTCAAAATGGACTGAGGTCTCCAAAGCACTCCTGTGTATGTGGGTTAAGGCTGAGAAATGTTTAAAGGCACAGGCACCCATTTCATCGGGCATCGGAGCAATGAAGTCACCAGATGTCAAGTAACTTCTGGAAGAGTCAGAACACTCCTGTTGTGTACACTCATGAGACAAGGAGAGCTCTTTTAAAAGGAGAAATAACGAGTTAATTATATTTTGAAAAAATGTCTTGACCTCAAGGACCCCAAGAGTCTCCAGACCACACTTTGAGAAGTGCTGTCCAGACCTGCTCAGTGAAGCAGCGTCTGTTCCTCTCAAGCCTTAGGTCACACGCACCTCCCAGTGCCCGCCTGGGATCCGTTAGTGACGCCACAGCGGGCACTGTTCACTCCTGCTTGTAGGACCCCAGTAGCCTATGACATCCTAAAGGAGAGGGTTTATCTGTCCATTCAAACCACACAAGCTCCTCTGACAGGTGGCCTGGAAGAATCAGCCCCAAAGGAGTGTCATCCACATCATCCCTTAGGGCATTTACTCTCCTTGAGACAGCGAAGGTGCACAATTGTGAAAGATTAAGTAACAGTCCAGGAATGTACTTCCTCACCGCCTGAGCCTCTATTCTCCCAGGTCACTGGCTTGATGCTTCTCAGGCCCACAGACCCAGCTTCCCCTCCTACCACACACAGGCCTGGGTTCCCTCCACCCCTCAGAGCCACACAGCCCTGGTTCCTTTCTTCATTTGCACGTTTCCCAGAGCCCCACCTGTCTGGGGTGCGTCCCCAAGCAGAACCATTCTCAGGGTGCTCATGAGGTCAATGCCAGCTGTGGGAGGCTGAAGGTTGCGGTGGCTGGGAGGGCAAAGTGTGGTCGAGGTAAAGGTGGGGACCATGGAGAAGCGGAATCACCATTGCCCACACGCTTCTCTGCTCAACACACAGGGTCTTCAGTCGGAACTCCCAAACCAGCACTTCGCAAATGCACCACCAATTACTCTTGAAATGTGAAGTTTCAGATAAAAGTTTTCAATGGAGTCAATCAATCTTTCTCTGAGCTCATTGAGTTTTGTGATTTTGGTCACCTACATACACAAACACGGGTCTGAGCCAAAGCAAAGATGAATTCTGCAGCCACAGCCCCTGTTTACAAAATGCCCATGCACTCAACAGCAGGCATATTCCACCATGGACTAGCAAGAAATGCTGCTTAGAAGTTAAAGCCTGTATCACAGTTCAGTCAGCGTTAACACATCTGCAAACAGGCCTGTGCTTAATGTTTTCCAGATGGAATCTGTTCAACATTTTATGTCAACTCATCGAATGATGCCCTACCCCAAGCCTGTGCTTCCAAGGAGAATGGTGGCTGACCAAAGCCCCGGCCGCGCTGTGTTCTTTACCAGGGTCCCCTGGACAGAGCTTGTCCACAGGAGGGCTAGCTGCTGCTCCTCAGTCCACTCTCCTGAGCTCCTGAGATCCTGTTTGGATGACCAGGGTTGCTGAGTCATAAACTAAACATCGAAAAATGACTAACAGCTATTCTTTATCAACCACATCTTCTGTGATTTGTATGTTTATTCTGCAGACATTTCCTGAATCTACAAAACCTGGATGCTCTACACCCACTTCCTCTTCTTCAGCATCCCTCTCATTTCCCTGTCCCGTTCCTCTCACTTGACCCCTGGCTAAGCCATTCAGCTGAGCTGCACCCACTGTGAGAGGGCCCCTAAGCTGAGTTCCCACTGCACCTGCCACAAAGGCTCCATGCTGATGCTTTTACTATTTTGTCACCTCTGCTGTCTACCATGTTATTTTTTAACTTAAAAAATTGTGATGAAATCCACCTCACAAATTTACCGTCTTAACCCCTGCTGAGTGCACAGCTCAGTGGCATTCAGCACACTCATACTGTTTTGCAACCATCGCCACCATCCATTCCAGATCTCTTTGACCTTGCAAAGCATAAGCTATCCATTAAACAGGAAGTCCCCATTCCCCACTCACTCCAGGCTTGGCAACTGCCCTTCTACTTTCTGTCTCTCTAAATTTGACTATTCCAGGTCTGTCATGAAGGTGGAACCAGACAGTATTTGGCTTATTTCACACAGCATAATGTCCTCAGGGTTCATCCATGTCACTGCATGGGTCAGAATCTCCTTCCTTTTTGAGGCCGAGTGATATCCCATTGCATATGGAAACGCAGTGTTTTGCTTGCCCATTCATATGGCCGTGGACATGGGCTACTTCCACCTCGGCTGCTGTGAGCGTGGGTGTCCATCCCCCCTTGCGTTTTAGAGTCATCCTTTTACTTAATAATAGGATCTGGAAACACCTTGAAGGCAAACAAGGAACAGGATGGAAGGAAAGAAAAGAAGTCCTCTGAGATCAGGTTAAAGGAATCACAGTGAAGTCTGGGGGTGACAATGACTCTTCTCAGCCATACAGTTTTCAGTGAGGAGGATTTTGAGCAGCGATTTTTTTCTTCTTTTGATCACAGAGTGCCAGAAAACAGAAAAGGAGCTTAAATGAAAGCAGAGATTTTGTTTAGAGCTGAGACATAATGGTTGAGGTGATTAACCCCCAGAGTGAACAACGGAGGGATGCCGTACAGCCTTTACCCCAGATAACCATGTGTCCTACGTGGCATAGACAGTCACGAGGTGTGTGAATCAGGGTCCCAGTAGGAAAGCAGACGGCAGGTGGGAGCCTCTGAGGAGCACTGATTCACAGGGAGGGCTCTTTGTAAAGGTGTGGGTGGGGAGTAGGGAACTAAGAGGGGCAGTGTGGTTACCTGAGGTGGGGAACGGCAGAGCTGTGAACACCTCTAAGGGGAAGGGACAAGAGGGAAATCATTTCCCAAACCTGGAAGGAGTGTGTCCCATAGGAGGTGGCCTTCAGTGAAGGGACAAGAAGGGAGCCAAGGGAATAAACACCTCACTCTCATTCTCCACCCACCCTCTGATCTCCTGCTGCATCTCCTTTAGTCATGTCCACAGGATCCTCCGCACAGGGGAGCCTCAGGGAAGTGAGAAGGGAACACGCCCGGTAACATTCATCTCTCAGGGGCTCTTCCAGTTCTGGGTTTCTTGGGTTTTCCTAGAACACAAACTCTCAGGAGTCTTTTTAAGCTTTGTAACATCCCCTCAAATGTGAAATCCAGGCATCTGCACCTAGCAACTGACCACACAAGAAATAATCATCAACAATAACAATAATTACGGGAGCCTGATGAAAAGAGAGGCTGAGAGGGGTTCCCAGGACAACCTGAGCAACAAAATAAGTGACAACCATATTGATTACAGCCTGTGCAACAAACTACTCATGAGTCTTATTTGTTTTATTGTTCTCCACCTCAGGTAACCACACTGTCCCTCTTGGTTCCCTACTCTCCACCCACGCCTTTACAAAGAGCCCCCAAATAAATAAACAAATGGGGAGGTAGGAGGAGGGAGGGACACAGCTTCCTCTTACAGAAGATTCCAATTAATAAATGCAGAAGAACAATGGCAACAGAAAATCGCCATCATGCCTCATGCCTGTAATCCCAGCCCTTAGGGA
>NC_045448.1:103576776-103638887 GCF_002776525.5 Piliocolobus tephrosceles
GGAGGGAAGGGGAGGGGAGGGGAGGAGGGGGGAGGGGAGAGGAGAGGAAAGAGAAGAGAAAGAAAAGTAAAAAAAGAAAATCACCATCAGCATACCATAGTAATCATTGTTGCAGGCAAGATCCACCGACGGATGCTAAAATTAATGGGAAAAAGCTTGGGGAGAAACAGGATATTTGCAGAGTTTCAAAGTATCACTCTCAAGATATTTATTAATTACAAAAGAAAAACATTTTACAGGGAAGAAGGTTGGCAGACACCACTTTCACCTACTGGTCAGCATTAACATTACCAGTGTTAAGTCACATAGAAGTCTCTGTGGAAATAAGCACTCATTCCTCTTGGGTGTGTATATCTAGGAGTGTTGTTCTTGGAACACAGGGTAGCTGTATGCTTACTTTATTAAAAACTGCCAGGCTGTTTTCCAAAGTGAGTGTACAATTTTATATTTGCACTAGTAGTGTTCAAGGAGTTCCAGTGGCTCCATTCTAACATTTAATATTGTCTTAATTTTAGTAATTTATGTGGGCGCGTTACGAGATCTCATTGGGATTTGCATTTCCCTGATGACTAATGATGCAGAGCACTTTTCACTGGCTATTTAGATATCTTCTTTTGTAAGATGTCTGATTCTTTTGCCTACTTAAAAAAAACTGGGCCGGGCATGGTGGCTCAAGCCTGTAATCCCAGCACTTTGGGAGGCTGAGATGGGTGGATCACAAGGTCAGGAGATCGAGACCATCCTGGCTAACACGGTGAAACCCTGTCTCTACTAAAAAAAATACAAAAAACTAGCCGGGCGAGGTGGCAGGCGCCTGTAGTCCCAGCTACTCGGGAGGCTGAGGCAGGAGAATGGCGTAAACCCGGGAGGCAAAGCTTGCAGTGAGCTGAGATCTGGCCACTGCACTCCAGCCTGGGCGACAGCGAAACTCCGTCTCAAAAAAAAAAAAAAAAAAAAAAACAATTGGACTGTTAGTCTTCATCATATTGATCATAGAAGTTTATCTCTTCTGGGTACAAGTACTTTGTCAGAAAATATGTATTGTGAACATTTTCTCCCAGGCTGTGGGTGGCCTTGGTTGCTTTTTGGATGGTGTCTTGTGATGAGCAGTTTTAAATTTTGGTAAAGTCTAATTTATCAACTTTTTATTTTATGGTTAATGATTTTTGTATTCTAAAATACATTTGCCACCTCAATGCTGTGATGAATTATCCTATGTTTTCCTCTAGAAACTTCATCACTTAGCTTTCACATTTTGACCCACAGTCCTTTGCAAGTTAAATTTTATGTGTGTGTCGGACAGGGCTCAGACATTATTCACCACCTCCCACCCCTACCACGCCCCCTATATGGACATCCCTGTTCCTCCAGAATAGTTTGTTAAAAAGGCACTTATTTCCCTGTTGAATTGCATTAGCACTTTCATCAAATAGTGTGTGGTCTTATATGCATTATTTATGGACTATATTTAGCTTCATTTATCCTATGTGTCTCAACTCTACAGGACACAGAGTCAGGATGTCTGCGGAGTGAAGACACATAAGATAAACTTATTAAAAAATAAACTTCATTTTTAAGAACAACTTTAGATTTACAGAAAATGCAAACAGAGTAGAGAAAGTCCCCTTATCCCCACACCCAGTTTCCTGTTACTAACATTTGACATTAGTATGGCACATTTGTCACAATTAATGAACCAATACTGATACATTATTATTAAGAAAAGTCCAGGCCGGGTGCCAGTGGCTCACACATGTAATCCCAGCACTTTGGGAAGCCAAGGTGGGTGGATCATCTGAGGTCAGGAGTTTGAAACCAGCCTGGGAAACATGGTGAAACCCTATTTCTACTAAAAGTACAAAAATCAGCCCATGTGATGGTGCATGCCTGTAATCCCAGCTACTCGGGAGGCTGAGGCAGAATCGCTTGAGCCTGAGATGCAGAGGTTGCAGTGAATTGTGATCACGCCACTGTGCTCCAGCCTGGGTGGCAGAGCCAGACTCTGTCTCAAAAAAAAAAAAAAAAAAGTCCGTAAGTTTTAGACAAACTTGCTCAGATTTCCTCAGTTTTTACGTAACGACTTTTTTCCACTCTAGCACTCCATCCAGGACACCACAGCATGCTTTGTCAGCATCTCTCCTCGGACTCCCCTTGGCTCTGCGAGTTTCTCAGGCTTTCCTTGGTTTTGCAGCCTTGACAATTTTGAGGAGTATCTGTAGAATGTTCTTCAGTTTGGGTTTGTCTGATGTTTTTCCCAAAGTCAGGCTCAGAATACAGGTTTCTGAGAGGAAGGCCCAGGAAGAAAAGTGTCCTCCTTATCACATCATGCTGTCAACATGGCTTGTCACTGTGAATGCCAGCCTTGGCCACCTGGCTGAGGTGGTAATAAACTCACTCATAAGATGTATGTTAGTTACATTGACATGTAATATGTACAAGGTGTTTTCCTTCAACTTTCAGATCTTTTTTATTTTTTAGGTGAAGAATGCCTAAATTTAAAGTGGTAGATTCAATTATTAGGCTGAAAATTTTACATGATTTTCCCTGTACTTTTGGACTTATATATATAATGACTGAACCTTTTATCAGATTAACAATTGCAGCCATTGCTTTACATTTAGAGGCCCTTCATCTGGAAACATATCGAGCATTTCATTTGAAAATATAACTGCTCTGTTGTTTAAACAAACTTATTCTATGTTTCCCAATTCCACCACACCCTTTGTCTATTGTTATGCCGGTACCACATTATCTTAACCCCTAAAGTTGTGCAGTCATTACTGACATAAATGTAGGGTCAGCCTTCCAACTTTGTCCTTATTCAAGTTTGCCTTGGCCATTCTAGGTCTTTGCACAGCCACATAAATTTTAGAATTAGCTTGTCAATTTCTATAGAAATACCTGATGCAGCTGGGTGCAGTGGCTCATGCCTGTAATATCATTGCTTTGGGAGGTTGGGGCAGGAGGATTGCTTGGGGGCAGGAGGATTGCTTGAGGCCAGGAGTTGCCTGGGCAACACAGCAAGATCCCGTCTCTACAAAAAAGTAAAAACTAGCTGGTCATGGTGGTGCATACCTGTGGTCCTACCTATTTGGGAGGATGAGGCAAGAACACTGCTTGAGCCTAGAGTTCAAGGTTACAGTGAGCACCAGCCTAAACAACAGCATGAAACGCTGTCCCTCAAAAAAAAAAAAAAAAAAAAAAAAAGAAAGAAAGAAAAAAGTTTGATAGCTTGATGAGATTTTGATTGAGAATGAATTGAATTTGGGGACCAATTTTGGGAAAACTGACAACAATGTGCAGGTCTCTGATCCATGCACCGTGTGTACTATCTCCTTCTATTTGCCTCTCCTCTTGGACTCTGTGATGAGGCAGGAGAATGTATTTGCCAAAGCACAAATGTGCCATGTGCATATGATATACAGTGATTCAACAGATACTCCCTGAGTGCCTGGGCAGGGGGGAACACACTGGGAGCAAAGCTGGTACTCTCATGGTGCTTACATGAGGTGGGGGATGCATGTGTCAGGGGAGTTGGAGAAAACTGCAAGCAAGCAAATAAGTAAACACAGAGCCTGTTCTTTGGTTATCACTGCAGTGCAGGAAAAGGTGAATCCTGGGTGGGACGGGGTTCGGGGAGTCTTGCTCTGATGTTTTAAGGAGTCTTGGAAGACCTCCTTGATGAGATGCTATGTGAGCTGTGACCTGAAGGGAATGTGGGAGGCAGCGGTGAAGGTGCCTCCACCAGACAGCAAGGAAAGCGAGGATCAGCCAGAGGCCAGCCCAGGGACGGCGTTGGTGAGGGGAGGTGGAGCCAGGGGCCAAGGGGCATTGTGGCTTTTGCCCTATGTGAGATGGGAAGGCACTGGAGGGTTTGAACACGAGTGACAGACACCTATCTCAGAGGACAGTGGTGAAACTTAAATGAAGTTAAGTTTGCAAAGTCTGGCCTGCAGCAGACAGTCAAAAACAGGTTCTCTACTTTGATGGCAAGGATTAGGTAAACAGCATCTCCCCCCATTTCATGATGGCTCGCCCAGCCCTGGTATGGTTTGGTTGTGTCCTCAGCGAAATCTCATCTTGAATTGTAGTTCCCATAATCCCCACGTGTCCTGGGAGGGACCAGGTAGGAGGTCATTGAATCGTGGGGGCGGTTACCCTCATGCTATTCTCATGATCGGAGTGAGTGCTCGTGAGATCTGATGGTTTTATAAGTGGCTTTTCCCCCTTTTGCTCAGCAGTTCTCCTTCCTGCCATCATGTGAAGAAGGACGTGTTTGCTTCCCCTTCCACCATGATTGTAAGTTTCCTGTGGCCTCCCCAGCCATGCGAACTGTGGGTCAATTAAACCTCTTTTCTTTATAAAGTACCAGTCTCAGGCAGTCCTTTACAGCAGCATGAGAATGGACTAATACAAGCTCCTTACCCATATTAGGTGCGCAATAAACGTATGAGGAAAGAAGAAAAGGAAGGGAGGAAGGGCGGGAGGGAGGAAAGGAAGGACCCAGCCAGGGCCAAACCCCTATCTGAATTCCTGTGCCACTACCTGACACTCACTCCCACAAACCTCTCCATGATCATGGTGGCTCCACAGTAATAGTGCTTACAAAGTACATGTGAAGGTACAATTATATCCCAGTGACTAAAATTAAAACAAAAACTTCTGCATGTGCAGGAGCCACTGACTAAAGGGAAAACCCGCTCAGACAGCACTGACAGCCAGGGCTCTTTGGGAAGGCCCAATGGGTCCCTCACCAACCCTTGGCAGCTGCCAAGTTCTGAAAAAACATAATCTCATTTTGTCTCCGTCAGTTCTGTGGGTGGAATGGGCTGGCTATAGTTATCCTCCACTCATAAATCAGGCAGCACCGCTCCCCAGCAAGGCTAAGTGGCCTGCCCACAGACACAGGCTTGGGGACAGAGCAGACCCTGGGCTCTGCCTCCTGGCACTGACTCAGGAGGCCTTTCTCCACCCACTGCTGCTCAGAATAGGGGGTTTCCGACTTCAGAGTCAGTGTGATTTAAATCTCCATTCCAACCTACTTGCTCTATGACCTTCAGCAGACCCCTTACACCTCATGAGCCCCTGTTCTCCTCATTCCTAACACAATGCAGCTAACACCCACCAGGCAGCGATTGCACAAGGTGCAAACGGGAGGCAGGTCTGTGTGCAATAAAGGGCCCAGCATGATGCCTGGGGCACAGAAAGCTCTAGGTGAGTGCCATTCATTGCACACCTGCCTCACCTAACTGTCCTACCCCTTATGTTCACACTGTGGCCACTGAGCGCCTGCTAAGGGAGGTGACACTAAGCTTCAGCCTTTCTTATCTACTTTGAATGTCAACAAACACATTCTCCGCACAGTAAGGAGGTCACCAGGAGTGAAACATACATGGACTCTGGGGTCACACACACCTAAGGTTTCAGAGAGAGGCTCCCGAACAGAGACAGAAAAGGCCGTGTTGGCAGGAAGAGTGCCTTACAGTCAAGAGGCACCTGCAGGCGGGGGCTCCAGCTGAAGCCGGAACCTGCCCCACCCCTAGGAACTACCTGTGGCTGCTGCAAACAGGACTGTGAGGACCACTGAGCGGGGGCATGGGGGTAAGGAGCTCTGCCAGGCCCGGTAAACAGACCAGCTGGGAATCTAATCAAGCAAGGCCAGTGGAGCACTGAGTGTGGGGGCGGGAGATCGCAGGGAGGAGGGCTGGAACTCCCAAGGGAATTGGCAGACAGCCACCCCTGCTGCTGGCAGGCAGGGCTAGTGGGGCACAGTGGGTGTCAGAGTTCCTAGGTCCAGCATCCATATCTGTGAAGGGGAGAACAGCAGTGGTGGCCTGGGGTCAGGTGACTCAAACTGAGACCGACCCAGGTTTTGCCCTTCATTATCTCTGTATAACCCTGGACAAGTGTGATGCTCCCAGCCCTAGCTCCCCGACTGCAAAGTGAGAGAACAGAAGGGCTTTTCTTACTGTGTGGCTGTGAGAAGGCATGAGAGAATCCAAGAGAAGCCCCCAGCACAGTCCCCGGCACAAAGAAATCATCACAAAATTGTAGCTGCAGAATTTTAATTACACTATCAATAACGATCATGAATTAAAGGGCTCACACTAGAAGCTGGTGCTTAAGCCCAACAAATGTCTTTGGGAGAAACAGGATAATCATTCCTTCCGATCAGTGTTGAAAACGTGTGTGTGTATGTGTGTGTAGGCACGGTGGACAGACAGACACACACACGCTGTCTAGAATACTGGACTAGCTAGCGATGACCTGTATACAGCACCCTTGACACAGTAGCTCCATCTTAGAAAGACTCCAGCTTACATTTTAAAAGGCACCTTACCAACAAGACTGGATGTTCTGCCTAATCAATGAAGACTGCTTCCGACAAGGACATAACCAAGCACACTCGTCCACTCAGTCCTCACCAGAGGACTCTACGGCCATAAGAGCAGGACTTCACCAGCTAGAAATGGCTGTCCCCACAGACCCCATCTTGCTGTCGCCTGTGATCAGCACCCAGCATCCACTGCCCAACGCTCTGCCCACATCAAAGACTCTTTCCTGTGAGACCAATGAACTGCCCAGAACAGGCCAGGACATTCTTTTTTTTTTTCCACGTTCTTCTCCCCGGACTGGTTCATTAACCCCTTTTCCTATCCCTTTTCTTTCAATGTTAAATGTTACTTTATTTATTGTGCAATGTTTAATCTATAACATTTATATATTGATTAAGTGTACCATTATGCATGGTTTAGCAATACTGACTGACCTGTGGAGTGGTTTGAGCCTGTGTGTCCGCGGCTCTGACTCCTGAGTGAATGGGAAGTAGTAAGGGGAAGTTCCTCCTCGGGAACTCAATGGAGTTTCCAGCTTTTGTGATTGAAATCACATCAATAAAAGTCTGACCTTGTGGAAAGACACAAATGTGCATGGACCTGGTTATCACTGACCCTGAGCCGCTCATAACTAAACAGCAAAGCAACTGACCATTGTGAGGTTGTGAGGAAGGAGAGAAGGGAATGGAATGACTATCAGGTGAAATGACTGGGGTTTTCCTTCACACAGCAGACCCTCAAAATATCTATTGACTCTAACCGAAGCAAAGGACAAAAGTGAAGCCTGCAAATGACATCTACACACTCAGGTGAAATTTCTGTCCCAAAGGCTTTAGAACATTCTTTCTCACAGCCACCTACTACACAACTGATTAGAATTCTGGCCCCTGGCAAATGAGGACCTGGAAATGGTAGCAGGATTATTTTGTCACGCCATATCTGCCCTGGGTCCCAAGTGCGTCAGCAGTGAGACAGAAGACTAATGAGTCATACAAGTGACAGGCTCCCCCAGGGACTAGTAGCTCACCCAGGTCTCCAGAGAGGGCCTCATGCAGCATGCATGGAAAAACATGTTACTCCACTCAGGCAGGAGGTGGCAACCCTTTTCTCTAAAGGGCCACCTGGTAACTATTTGAGATGTAGAGCATCCGCTCTTTGTTGCAACCACACAACTCTGCCTTTACAGTGCAATGCAGCCATAGACAATATGTAAATGAGTGGGCATGGCTGTGTTTCAATAAAACTTTATTTACGAAAACAGGTTGTGGGCCAGATTTGGTCCCCAGACAGCAGTTTGCCAAACCATGTTAAAGCATCACTGGAATCACTACTCAACTTTCCTCTTCAGTGTCTTTTAATTTAGAATTTTTGTAAAGTCTTTATAGGCCCACTGGGTCACTCTGTATCATCACAAATGTTCCCTCAAATGACTACCCCGAGCCTGTTGTGTTGCAAGGCCTGTGTTTTTACAAACATAAAATCATGATGTTTTGAAATTGGCTGAGAAGTGGTTTGAATAACAGGTCCCAAGTTAGCTGGAAAATCCTAACACTCCTCCCCACTATACCAACCAAGCCCGGTAGAATTTAATCAAAAGAAAAAAATACTGAAAACAAGAACAAGTTAAAATCATAAGAGGCAAAGCCAAGCACACACATCTCCCCAATTGACGGGGGTTTATTTATTGCCGACAGAGTGTGTACCTTCTGTCCTCCCAGCCAGTCCCTGGCGAGGGGACCTCATGTCGTTTTGGATTAACGTCTGTATCGCACACATGGGAGCTTGGTAATGATTTTTCCTCATTATGTTAAGGAATAAAAAGCCTTTGAGAAACAGTTGCTGATGAACTGCGACGCTCACTTATCCTCCTTTGTCATTTGGGGAAGCTAGGAAATAACTTCCATATTTTGACTCTTCCTCTCCAGGGAATGGTTTTTGGTGTTGCAATGATTCACTCAGTGGGAAAAGATACATTTTTAAGGCCAAGCGCAGTGTGGCTCACGCCTCTAATCCCAGCACTTTGGGAGGCTGAGGTGGGCGGATCACTTGAGGTCAAGAGTTCTAGACCAGCTGGCCAACATGGTGAAACCCTGTCTCTACTGAAAACACAAAAAATTAGCCGGGTGTGTTGGTGCACGCCTGTAATCCCAGCTACTCAAGAAGCTGAGGCAGGAGAATTGCTTGAACCTGGGAGCTGGAGGCCACCGTGAGCCGAGATCATGCCACTGCACTCCAACCTGGGCAACAGAGCGAGACTCCATCTCAAAAATAAATAAATAAAATAAAAAATAAATTTCTAAAGGAGATGGACAGTGAAAGCCTGACAGCCAGCAGCTCCTGCAATCCCAATTCCCCTCCAACTAAGGAGTTCTCATCGCATTCTGGCACATTCTTTGACCTGGAAATGGCAAGGTGGACAGATCCAATCCTAACACTAGCCCTCTCCAGCCTTGTCCCAAGGAGCCGGGTCTCATGGTGCTTGCTGGAGCCTCGTAGAGCCAGATTGCTAGAAGAAACCAAGACAAGACTCTCAAGAGAATCATGACCATAGGCAAACACCACCAGGAGTGTCTAAAAAGCCAAGCTGAAGCTTTATCTGCTTGTTACAACCATGGTTCCTCCTTCATGCTTTTCTTTTTCCAAGAATCTGATGATTCATTATTCAGAGAGAGGGTGACACATGCAATGAAGGAATGGATGAAGAAAGTTGGAAAATTTGTTATTAAGTAAACATACAATAACATTGTTTGGTCAGCAATGAATTCTCAAGATAGAAAGGAGCATGATATCTGGATGGAAGGGCCCTCCTAACATGACATATTATTCTTGCAACCTTTGACATTTATGTTGCAATCGCTTCAGGTTCCTTTTAGGGCGCCTCTCTATCAAGAGTTCAGATGGCACAGTGTAAACCTGAGTCAACTGGAGACTCTGATGGGTGACAGTGTGTGGTCAGGGTGTGGACGATAGATGCCTAGAAAAATCAGCAAGAGGGGAAAAGGAGATTTATGAGTCATGCTTGGAGCTGAGTCAGTGAAAGCCTTTGTTGGAAACCGCTGTTCAGCTGCCACAGACAAACTGAAATGAATCCACAAAATACTGCTCCAACCGGCATCTCCCTCCATGGAACTGTTCCCCAAGTGCTCCTTTAGGTTCAGAAATGCTCATCTTCACTGTGCTCAAGTTTGCAAGGAGAGGAAAAGTAGGTGCCCTTGAAACAAGAAGTCAAATGAGTTTTGGATACCTAGACTGTGGAATCTTGGGTTTAACATCAAAAGTTTCAAATAACATTTCATCAAAACGTAGGAGGTTTCATGTGAACTGCTAACCATAGGAGGCAGCAGAATTAGTTTGGGAACTAGCCAGATCTAGGTTGAAATGTCCCCAGTGCTCTTGCCTTCACTGGTATGGTGGCCTCGGAGCCTAGGCACGATGACCTCATCTGTAACCTGAAGCGAATAGACCCACTTTTCACAACCAATAGGAGAATCTATTGGGACGCCTCAACTGGTTAATTGCCTCCCCTTCCACGCACAGTGGTCAGAAATGGTGACTTTAGAACGACAACAGGCGGGACCTTCAGAGCCGCAGGTCATGTGCTCACGCGTGTCCAATGCTGCACACCTGGTGGGTAGGATGCACCCTCATATCGCACCATCTTCCTTCTCCTGTCATCCCCACCCTTTTTTTTTTTTTTGAGAAAGAGTCTTGCTCTGTTGCCCAGGCTAGAGTGCAGTGGTGTGGTCTCGGCTCACTGCAAGCTCCGCCTCCTGGGTTCACGCCATTCTCCTGCCTCAGCCTCCTGGGTAGCTGGGACTACAGGCGCCCGCCACCACGCCCGGCTAGTTTTTTGTATTTTTAGTAGAGACGGGGTTTCACCGTGTTAGCCAGGATGGTCTCGATCTCCTGACCTCGTGATCCACTCACCTCAGCCTCCCAAAGTGCTGGGAGTACAGGTGTGAGCCACCGCCCCCGGCTCATCCTCACTTCTTTTACTTACAGTTTAAGCAGACAGTGCACTGCCAGCCCTCCCTGTGCAGCCAGGGACCTCCTGCCCACCACCCCTGCTGACTCAGCCAGGGCCAAGCCAAGCTCATGGGCTACAAGGGGCCCCGCAGGGAGCAGCCGGCACAGCACCAGCAGCAAGGAGCGCTCTTTCTTCACATCCAAGACTCTCTCATGATGTCGTCGATTTAACATATTCACTGCTGAAGTATCTGTGATGTTAGATCCTCCTCCATTCTTTCCACTGTCACTATCATGCAATTCAGCCGAGCCTGGAAGAGGCATGCAGGCAGAAGGAATGGTTTGTTCAAAGGCCCCGGGGCATGAGAAAATGGGACATTTGGAGCCCCTCAAGTGGCTCCGAGTGGTTGGCTGCTCACTGTATTTGGGCCCGATAACCTGAGGGTACAGGGACACCTGTGGTACTGCCCACAGCACCTGCACCTGTCCTTGCCCCGAGATTCCCCATAGGCTAGGGTCCCTGGGAAGGCCTGCACAATTTTGTGTGGAGGTGCATTCAGGGGTAGAAACTATCAAGGAGATCAACGTTACTAACTTTGCCACCCCTTCTCTGCACTGACCTATCCCTACAATCAGAGATGATGAGGGGCCTGGGCTGGGCCCTGAGGCCAGCTGAGAGCTCGTGCTACCTCTGAGCCCGGCCTGCTCCCTGGACACAGGCAGCCCACTGTAGGGACCCGACATGCCTTGCAGAGGCGCTATACCAGGGCTGGGGCCTAACAACCCTCAGAGACGTGACCTTGTTAGCTGTCATCCCGGTGTGTCACGCTAAGACCTGGCAAAGCTACACACCTCATCAGTACGCACACAGAAGCAGGAGGGTGCCCATCTCACTCACAATGAACCAGGAACTCACCACTGCACACTGCCAGGAGGAGGGTGTGCAGGCGAGGAAATCCTCGATCCTCCTAGTTGTTCTACATATTCCTTCCCCGCCCCCGAACACGCCCACCCCAGGTTCTCAACCTCAGGGGACGTCTCCATGGCATCTACACAAATCTACACAATGATGCATTAATACGGAAAATGGCACTAATTCACCATTTTTAAAAAGTCAATTAAAAAGTGAAAAGCATTGAGATGTATCTGCTAGGTCACCAAACTGACAGGCTGCTGCTTGTCTTTTTAGAATCTGAATTGTCTGAAAACCCTGGTTGGTTGGGTTTGATGCAGGTCCAGCTGGGAATTTGGGATCTATTGGTGATTGCTGCCTGGCGAGGCCTTTCTCCCACCACCTTGATACAACTAGACCCTAATCCACAGAGTAAACCAATCCTGGACATGCCTCTCCCAAAACTCCAACCAGCCCAACTTCAGGATATCCAGTCTGGTAAAAATGTGTGCGTGGATCAAATACACAGAAACAAAACTAACGTCAGGAAGACCAACCAGTAGGCAGAGAAGCTGGGATGTGGGGATCACAGGTCAGTAGGGAAAAAAAACTGGTCAGGACAACTGGCCTCCTCGAACGTCACACGGCGAAGGGTACGTCTCTGCCTGTGCCAGAAGAGCCACTGGATACAGGGTGAACCTCGACAAACAGAAAGCCCCATGGCAAGCCCTTCACCAAGAGCTTACAGCTTTCCCCAGTGAGGAGCTTAGGCAATGTAGGGTTGAATATTTCCATTTTCCCTCTTCAAACACCAAGACTCAGAGTCCCATACAGGTTTTCAATAAATGTTTGCTGTATGTCTAAAGAAGAGCTACTGCCTTAATTGAGTGATCAACGTTACCATCACCCGTAATGGGACATGTAGAAATGACCAACTTTTATGTCATCTCTAGGTCATTTGGGTTTTACCTCAGCAGGACTAGAAATCTCCAGTTTCTCAACGTCCATTCAGATATTCATGTTGTAAATTAAGGATGTTTTAGATCCCTCTCCTTGCACCTGTCACTCTGCCTCTGAATAATGCTGAAGAAACTGTAAGAGAAAGGAGAAGTACATATTTTTCTTCTTAAGAGACTGAGTTCCTCCTTTTGCAAACGTCTAAAGTGGCCCCAGTTAAGGCACAATTCACCCACTGGCCCGACTCCTCCTCCAAAGCTCTGGGTGGTGGCTTCAGGGTGTCAAGGAGAGTCCAAGACACGTCCCCCTGAGTCAGAAGTCATGGCATCAGAATTAGAAGGCCCAGGCCCAGGATATAAGGCATGTTGCTACGCACAAAATCCATGAGCTGGAGAAATAAACTATGCCTGAAGCTCTGGCTGGTGGTTTTCTTGTACATTAGCTTATTTAATCATGACAGTCTGGGTCTGATCTTAACTATTTTCCTCTGAACAACTCTAACAGACACTATCTTACACCCGCAGGCAGCAATATAGTAATATTTCAGCAAAGAATAAAAGCAGTAAATACGGGGTCGGGGGAGAACATGTACATCTACTAGCACCTCACATGGTTCCAAGTCGTAGCATTCAAACCCTCAGATGACAAGCTGCCAGTCTGTGACTTTAGCCCCATCCTTATCACGTCATCCCCCCTCCAACACCTTCTACCCTACTAGCGCATCTTCCTCCGCCCCCACGGGTCATGCCCATCCTCTTCCGCTTCTGCCTCACCTTGGCTTTTGCTGTTCACAACCCTCCCCCACTGGATGGTAAACCCCTCAAGCAGAGGCATGGGTCCCACCTTCCTGGCATCTCTGCAAGTGGCTGATGTTCTTCGGGCTTAGTATAGAATATGAAGAGCTTCCACTTAGGAATCTGTTTAAAGTTTGGAAAGAAGCCTGGCACTGCTTCCCGCAATAATTCTTCTCAATGCAGGATGTCTTCAGGAGAGGCTGGATATGGGCTGCAGGATGCCCCTGTGCTTGGACCTGGGCTCAAGCCATCCTGGGTGCGGGGCCCTGACTCTGCAAACTAATGGCAAAAAGGGCAAACAGATTCAACCACACTCACTCAGAAGACTGCCATCTGTATGACTCGGAAAGCAACTTGTTCTGCCCAGCCCCTCTGGACAAGGCTAAACAGGCTTAGCCTGCTGTGGGCAAACAAGAAAAGTAGGTCAGCTTGACAGCCCAGTTCTTCCACGGTGATGAACTAATGATGCGAATGCAGGGCCCGTCCGCGGAGAGGGGCGGTGCCGGCACCAGCCCAGGCCCTCGGCTGATCCCAGACCCAGCCTGGGTGGCTCATGCCAGCCTGCGGATGGCAGACAGGGGACCTGGGTAAGAGGAAAATCCAGAGAACACTTGGGAAGATGGCTTAAAAAAAAAAAAAACAAACTGCAGAAAAACAACAGTGTAAATGGACACGCTGCCATTTCCCTGTTATTAAAGAAGCATCAGTTCATGTCTATATGGTGCTGTAATACTCGCACAGGCTGCTGGGCCTGCACGGGTGCGTTCTGGTGATAACTTGCACGAACACTGCTGAGCAACTGTGGTGCTACCTCCCAGCTCACCTGCATGACGTCCTCTTCCCTCACCTCTCTGTCAGCCACTGACAATAACTAGAGGCTCACTGGGGCTGAGGACGGATTTGAGTCAGTGGTTGAGTGGTGCTGGGACTGGCGGATACAAGGCCCCATGCCACGGAGGAGGCCCCTGCTCTGTTCCTGCTGTTCCTGCGTCCAGTCTGGGCTGCAGCTGTCCAGATAGAAAGACTTCCACTTCTGGCCTCTCTGGCTGAGAAGCTGGATAAAATATGGAACACTTTGAGGGAATTGCCCTGAGTCTTGGGTGATCTACTTATACGAGCTAGTGTCTGGATTGGGGTTGTCTCAGGAGGGCCCAGCACAAACCTGGAGGCTAATGCTGGGGTCCTCAGGAGGCCAGGTCCTGCTCCCTAGAGCTCACATGAGGACAGGACCCTTTGCTCACTCCCCAAACAGCTCAGGAGCAACTGGGAGTTAGTCTAGGGGTCTCAGAGTAGTTTCCCAATGGAGTAGTGGCCTTGCAGCCCAGGCCAAGGAGGAAGCGAAGGACTCTGTTCAAATGCAGTTATGCATAATATTTAGAGCCCTTTCTTCCAAAATGCTGGACATTCTTCCTCTTTATGTCATTTTTATAACAATGCATTAGAAGGTTCTGTCAATCAACATTTTAGAAACATTCAAATCTAAAAACTCTTGACTGGGAATGTTTACCCCACCTCTTCCAGGAAATGACCTTGTCTGAAAGTTTTCTCTTTGGCATTTTTCAGAACTGAAGGACAGAGCCGACAATCATTCCTTCTTTCTTTCTTTCTCCTGTTCCTTGGCCTTTGTTCATGAATTCATCTAGCAGATATTAAAGGAGATGGGAAATCTACCATTCATGAAGAGAGGCGAGGACTCGCGCATAAAGTGGGAACAATTCTGAAAGATCCTGGCTTCTAATCATGACTGTTGCTTAACTAGCTTAGGTAAGTTCCTAACCCTCTCTCTGCCTCAGTTTCTCCCCTTCACAGGCCATCTGTGAGACCTGAGAACGCAATCCCTTAAAGCAGCTAGAATGTGGGACAGTAGAAAAACTCAATGAATTGTTAGCTCAGGTGGTGGCTATTATCACAATGCAAACAACAACTCCAAAGGCATATTTAAATGCTTCTATATTTAAATAACAGATCCTAACCACGGACATCAACTATCTTCATATTTAAACTCCCAAGATATTCACCAGCTACCAGGGAGCCTGCAGAGCGAGTCCTTTTATGTGTGTGGACCTCGCGATCCAAAAGGTTGCCGGATAGGGGACCTCGGTTTGTGTAACAGTATTTTCCTGAAGAGCTGACGACAAACAAACTTGGGTAAACTGAATCATACTTTAAATGTGCGAGCGGCTCAGGGCCCACTAATTGGAGGAGTGTGGATTCCCACCCACCCTCACTAACGAGCCTTCTGCAATGCAAAACTCCATGCTGCCAATTAGTGTGCTTAACAAAGTATCATACA
The DNA here is from genome assembly GCF_002776525.5 of Piliocolobus tephrosceles. Taxonomy (NCBI): domain Eukaryota; kingdom Metazoa; phylum Chordata; class Mammalia; order Primates; family Cercopithecidae; genus Piliocolobus; species Piliocolobus tephrosceles. The sequence goes on from NC_045448.1 coordinate 103,592,014, forward strand.
CCTGGTTTCCAGGCGACCACAACTCACTGCAATTTTGAAATTCTGGATAAAATAGGGAGAAGTTTGGATTTTTAAATTTTAAATAAATGATTTTACATGTCGAGCCAAATTTAACAAAGTTGAAAGTGAAATGCTGTTAAAATAAATTGGCTAGCTGGGCTCGGTGGCTCACGCCTGTAATCCCAGCACTTTGGGAGGCTGAGTGAGGCAGGCGGATCACCCAAGGTCGGGAGTTCGAGACCAGCCTGGCCAACATGAGGACACCCTGTCTCTACTAAAAATACAAAAATTAGCCAGATGCCTGTAATCCCAGCTACTCAGGCAGGAGAATCACTTGAACCTGGAAGGCGGAGGTTGCAGTGAGCTGAGATCACACCATTGCATGCCAGTCTGGGTGACAGAGCGAGACTCTATCAAATAAATAAATAAATAAATAGGCTATACATTAGTCCTACGTAGTATTCAAAGCATTTCTTAGAATGCAACAGCATTATCTCAAAGAACATTCCATTTACTTGATTTACTTAAGTAAGCAACTCAGTATATTGAATAGTGTTATATTCCTATCTTTACCTAAATAAAGCACGAAGTTTTCAATTCCCAGAGTACACTAAATTATGGAGTTCATTTAAAAACTATCAGATTCTTTAGAGCAGAACTAAACAATCATTCCAAGGCCACATATATACTCTTGCATGTTATAAATTTAAACAGAAATTTCATTTTTGCAACCTATTTGGAAGAAAAAAACCAACAAGGAAATAAATAAAAAAGTATATGTCTGGTTTAAATAAAAACATTAACAATTTTTCTGCTTTTGGAGAAGCAATACATATTCATTGTAATTCATTCCCTCTTTTATTAAGAATATAAAGGATCAGCTGGGCGTGGTGAATCACACCTGTAATCCCAGCACTTTGGGAGGTCGAGGCAGGTGGAGCAAGAGGTCAGGAGATCAAGACCATCCTGGCTAACACGGTGAAACCCCGTCTCTACTAAAAACACGAAAAAAATTAGCCAGGTGTGGTGGCGGGCACCGGTAGTCCCAGCTACTTGGGAGGCTGAGGCAGGAGAATGGCGTGAACCTGGGAGGTGGAGCTTGCAGTGAGCCGAGATCGCGCCACTGCACTCCAGCCTGGGTGACAGAGCGAGACTCCATCTCAAAACAACAACAACAACAACAAAATATATATATAAAGGATCTTAGGCCATTTTCATTAAGGAGAGCCAAAATGTCTCTTTATATATTAAAAAAATATATTTTAAAACAAAACGGCAGAAGTACTAAGTCCTTCTAACTCTCCTAGAAATATTAATATTTTCTCGTCTTTACCCATACTCTCACTAAATCACTCCTTTGAGTCTTTCCTCCTTCACATGGTTTAAACGGTGTATTCTGCCTCACTCTGGAGAAACTATGTTCATATCTACGTAAGAAGGACCCCAGGCTGACTCCCTCTGAGGAATGCTCCATCTCTGACCCCAAACTTGCGAACATTCTGAGGTCATAAAAACTTCTATTAACAATAACACCACCACAATCTTTCTCAGCCTTGATCACAAGGAGTGAAGTCTTAATAATGTGTGTATGCGAGCATGTATGTCACATGGCATCGCAGCAGGATGTTATGATAAGACAAGGGATACTTATCCAAGGGGCAGGAAGAACTGGTCCGTATCAGAGACGGTGGGGCTAGTGAACCGTACAAGGCATACACAGTCCTCTATCTACTGTCTCTTATCTTAGTTGTAGAAAAACAAATGCAATATATTTTTTTAATCTTCTGAAGGTACTTTCTGAAGGTCTGCTTTCTGCTAAGTTCCTCAGTGCCCTTGAGATATGGTCAACGGGAGGAGATGAGGGTGTGACTTGCATTTAGGCAAAGAGAAAGGAACTGAATTCAAGAACAGCCTCACAGAAACTTAAAATACTGACAAATATAGGGGTTTCACACAAAAGCAAGCGGCTTGCAAAATGCCCCACGGATCGCAGCCACAGTACTGAGTTTGGAAAACCCCATAATCCAGAATCAGGGTCAAGTTCTCTCCAGCACCTGCCCCCAGTTTTGGAGAGCATTTAAGGGACAGGACATGAAGAGAGGAGTCTGACTGTGCTCCCCACGGAAGCAGGAGCTGCTCCTCTCCTCTTTCTTCCCACAAACTCACGAGATGCTTCAGGGCCCTCTCCAGGGGTGAAACAGAAACGCTTCTCTGTGTGGGCTGGGGCCTAACCAACAGGAAGGTGTAATGACAAGATGGGAACTGTGGTGCTGATCCATCACTGACCAGGTAGGTGGCCTCGGGGGAGGCACCAAACTTTTTTGGACTGTGGTTTCTTCATTAGGTGGAATAAGAAGTAACTTTTGTAAACTATGATTATAATCACCCGAAGATGGCTGTTTAGCTCATGTACTATTCTGAGCAAGAATGGCCTGCACAGGTGGCTGTACAGGTAAACACGGATGGGGAAGGGTGCTAAGAACCCATGGAGAATGGGAGCATTGGTTACAACAGAGCATTCTCCATCTGTGACTGTGCCATGGTGACAGATCACAGCCATTCATGCCAGTCCTCTCGGCTGCAAGCAGTGGGCACATAAATCTGCAGCACCCCACAGCATGTGGCTACCTGAGGTTCAGGTTTATGCTGCTACCGTGTGTGGCTCTGATATACAGCTCTGCAAATGAGTCAGCAGGTCGGGAACCTCATTGCCCCGCTCCAGTGAGGTGCTGATGTCCTCGGTTAGGAATCTCTGGGCTGTGAACCCGCCCTGAACCAGCAGCTTTACTTGCACCATCTCCGACCCAGTTCACCGATAGCCTGGCATAAACCCAGCCACCGATGACAACATCTGGCCTTGGTGATCTCAGTCAGACATCTGTACTTTGGACTGGGGTCAGTTCAAAGATAATCATCCTTTTATTTAGAATTTAACATGAAAGAAGTAAAATAGCTACACTTGTGGGTCATCTGCTCCTGTGGTTTCTGGATGCAAATTCTTCCTCTCGCTCTGTAGATTCCAGTCCATGGTAGACACTGGCGTGGAGCTATGTTTCCAGCATGGGAGAGAAGTGATTTCAAGTGATTGCCTGCTGGTTAGGTCAGTTTCCCTTTCTTACAGATGAAAGCAACTTCCATCCCCAAGACCATCTGACTTTGTGTCAGTTTCTCCTCTAAAAAGAAATACAGGTAAAAGGAGTGGGCCCCTCCCCTAGCCCAGCCGAGGAGGAACAGGTCTCAGAACAGCCACCAAACACTTTGAAGTCTTCCACAGAGAAAGAGCATGGCATGTGTGTGCGTGTATGTGTGTGTGTGTGTGAGAGAGAGACACTTCACCCAGGCAAGGCAGAGGTCGCTGACCATACCACTCCAGCAGGCCACCTCGCTTTCTGATGCATAGCGGCTTGCTCTCTTGCCAGCAGGAAATCAGTCTTTATAAAGTGTGTTTGCGGGGACCCCACCTTTTTTTTTTAAGTCAAGGAAAGAAATGGTGGTGGTTATGCAAATCCACACATGTGGCAAATGACACAGAATTCTACATGTCCTTGTAGCAGTGTCGCCTTCCTGGGGGTGATATTGTGCTATAGTGATGTGAGATGTTGCCACTGTGGGAAACCAGGTGGTGGGTACACCGAACTTGAACCTCTTGGTGACTTCCTTTGAATCTATAATTATTTCAAAACAAACAATAAAAACAGAAAGGGAAAAGCTAATGACAGGCTGAGCCATGCAGTGAAGATTCCCACGGCATCAGGCTTCAAGCTGAGGCACGGGGTCTCCCCAACCCCAGCAGTTTCAGCACATCCAATGTTTACTCAGCCTGGGCTCTGGGCAGGGCACTGCGGGCACATGAGGGAGGTGGTGGATGTCACAGAGAGCTGAAGCAGGCCCTGGGCCTGGGGGAGAAGGCCCTGAATGGGGCACATAGGGGACCGGCACTGTCCGTGGCGTGTGGAGTGAGTGAAGCCCTCTGCGCCTGGACTTCCTCCCCATCAAATGGCTGAACAAACCGGCGATTGTTCCAAAGATAAAATGAGGAAGAGCAGCTCGAAGTGTCTTGTAAATAAAGATCAAGAGCAGCACTTTTTTTTTTTTTTTTTTTTTTTTGAGATGAAGTCTCACTCTGTGGCCCAGGCTGGGGTGCAGTGGTGTGATCTCAGTTCACTGCAACCTCCGCCTCCCGGGTTCAAGCGATTCTCCTGCCTCAGCCTCCCGAGTAGCCGGCACTATAGGAACCTGCCACCATGCCTGACTAATTTTTGTATTTTTAGTAGAGATGGGTTTTCGCCACGTTGGTCAGGCTGGTCTCAAACTCCTGGCCTCAAGTGATCCACCTGCCTTGGCCTCCCAAAGTGCTGGGATTACAGGCCTGAGCTCCCACACCCTGGCCCAGCAGCACTTCTGAAACTCAGATGGGCACACAGGTCCCCTGGGATCTTGCTAAAGTATGGATTCTGACCAGGCGGGGGTGGGGAGGGGAGATGCTGCATCCCCAGCCAGCTTCCAGGTGAGACAGATGCTGTGGGTGCACCACTCACACTGAATGGTGAGGATCCTAGGCTCGCAGGCACCAGTCATTAAAACAGAAATCCCTGTTGGGGCCGAGGTGGGGTTGGAGGCACACATAAAGGTCATCTGTTTCCACCTAAAGCTGAGCCACCAGCGGCCTTTGTCCAGACGCCCAGTCCACACCTTAGGCCAACAGCATCAGCATCCCTGGGGTGGCGCCCAAGCGTGGCTTTCTTGTGCCACCAAGTGAACCCCACATGTCCCCGGGGTGAGAACTGCCGCTCTCAGGCTTGAGTGCAGTACGCGACAGGCGCTCTACAGTCTCCTGCACTTGCTGCTTTCTTGGGCGGCCTCTTCAACCTCCTACTAGTTGTATTTATTAGTTTTTCCTGCTGAGCAAAAATACTGCTCTCCCTCCTCCCTGCTGTGCTCCTGGAGCTTCTAGTCATTTCCTCTTGCCATATGTCCAGGGGTCACACAGAATGACAGCCCTCAGATTATTGTTTAAATTGAGGTAAAATTCACATAACATAGAATTAACCATTTTAAAATGTACAATTCAGTGGTATTCACTGCGTTCATAATATTGTGCAACTACCACCTTTCTCCAGATTCAAAACCTTCTTATTTTCCCAGAGAAACAGCCCGAACCCACTGAGCCATGCTCTCACTCCCACCTCCCCTAATTCCCTATCTCGAAGGATTTTCTGTTTCTGGATACTCAGAGAGAGGGACTATATGACCTTTTGCCATGGCTTCTCTCATTTAGCATCATGCTTTTGAGGTCCCTCCACATTCGGGCATGTTTCAGAATTTGCTTGCTCTTTAAGACTGAATAATATTCCTATATATACATATGGTAGCACATTTTCTTCATTCATCCACTGATGGGTGCTTGGGCTGCTTCCATATTTTGGCTATTATGAATAACGCTGCTGTGAACATTGTTCATAAGTTAACATAAGTTTCTGTGGGGACATATGTTTTCATTTCTCTTGGGTATAGACCAAGGAGTGGAAGTGCTGGGTCATATGGTAATTCTATGTTTTAACGGTTTGAGGAGCCACCAAACTGTTTTCCACAGCGGCTGCACCAGTTTACATCCCTACCAGCCATGTACGAGTGTTCCAATTTCTCCATATGCTCACCAACACTTGTTATTTTCTATTTCAAAAAAATTTTTTTAAATTAAAGCCATCCGAGGGATGCAGTTGGCCCTCAGATACTGGAGCAGAGTGACGATGTTCCCCCAGAGGTCCCCCATTTTCAGACCAAATATCTTCAGTTGCTCCCCGCTTCTTGACTGTCAAAGACACCCTGAAATGTGGTCTTCAGAAGTGGGCCCGGCATCCTTATGTGGAGGGACCAGTCCTCAGCCGTACAGGCCACCAGTGACGAACCCCAGAGCTCACTCTCCTGGCCACTGATTCGGGGTCTCTCTCCTTGAGTGACTGCTAGGACACACCTTGTCTCCTGTTGACGGTTGTTTTTTCACCTAAAAAAGTGAAACCGTTTTTGCAAAGAACGCAGCACCATATCCAGTGTGAAGCACGATATTAAGTAAGGCCCAGCCACAGTGAGCACTGTGTCTAAAGAGGGAATCAGGAGGTTCTGCCATTTCCCACAACATGATTGGGCCTGGAGGACATTACGCTAAGCAAAGTAAATCAGACACAGAAAGAAAAATACTGCATGATCTCACTTACATGTGGAATAAAAAAAAATAGAGATAAGAGAAGAAAATAATGGTTACCAGGGGTTTGGGATGGGTGGAAGAGAGAAAAGGAGGAAGTAGAGTTCAAAAGATACAAAGTAGCAGGTGAGTGGGCTGCGCAAGGCTAGAGGACCACTAGGATTGTAGTTAATAACATTGTAGGGCATTAGGAGCTGTTGTTAAATGAGTACATTGTAACCTCCTCTTGTCACACACAAAAGTAACTGTAACATGATGGGTATGTTAATTTTCTTCACTATAGTAACCCTTTTCCTGTCTATACATATCCCATATTATGTTGTAAACCTTAAATACAATTAAATTTATCTTCAAATATAATTATCAATGAAGCAAATGATTCATGTTTAGTAACATGTACCCTGGAGATCTATTGCACCTTCATGAAAATATTTAGAAGGCTTTTTTTTTTTTTTGGACACAGAATCTTGCTCTGTTGCCCAGGCTGGAGCACAGCGGCGTGATCTCGGATCACTGCAACCTCTGCCTCCCAGGTTCAAGCAATTCTCCTGCTTCAGCCTACCAAGTAGCTGGGATTACACTGTGTGCTACCACGCCTGGCTAATTTTTGTATTTTTGGTAGAGACGGGGTTTCACCATGTTGGCAAGGCTAGTCTTGAACTCCTGACCTCAAGTGATCCAACCGCCTTGGCCTCCCAACATGCTGGGGTTACTGGCATGAACCACTGCGTCTGGCCAGAAGGCATTTTCTTTTAAATAATTTACGATGCCTTAAAAAAATTAGTGGTGAACATTTAAAACCCAGGTTATATTATTTGGACTCAGATGAATTTCAAACAAGTAAACATCTCTCCCTTATAGTTGGGTATCAGTGAGAATCTACAAAATCAATGCCACCAAAAGTAGAAAACTTTTTTTGCAAACAAAACCGCGAAGCTACCTTGATTCTGTTAGCAGATAGCTGAAGGTGTATATTCTTACTGAACCTAATGTACCACACGGGGCCATTTCAGCTGATGGTTCAGCAAAAGGAACAGGTGTTCCTTTTGAAGAACAAACAAAGTAGCCAAATCTCTGGGCGCCTTTTCTTCTTGCTTCAATGTCACAGAGGGAGCTATTCTTCTCTAGCTTGTTGCTGTGGGTCTTTCTCATGTCCTTGTCCAACACCGGGAAGAGGAACTGCTGGTTTTCCAGGTCCTCAGCTGTTTCCAAAGCAGGCCATTCCGTTGTGGGTGAGTCTCCTCCTGGCCTGCAGAGCGCTTGCTTAGGCAGAAATGTCAGGGAACGCTGCTTGCCTCACTCCTGGCTCCTTCCCGAGTTCCTCGGACAGTCCTCCATATTTTTTTGCCTTCTGCCCAGCTTTCCCTAGTATCTGGAGCCAGAGCCACCGATCCTTGCACGGCCACATGCACTGACCTGGTCCCTGGAGGCTGTCCTCTGTCACAGGCAGCCTGTCTCAGCTGCTGCCAAAGCACCTTCCATGGACATTGGGCAACCCTGACTCATCACCACTTTTTGCAATCAAGGCAGGAGTCCATGGGGCCTACAAAGAACCGCACTCTGGTCTTAGCTATACCACATGTAATTGATCAATTCTGCAGGCCCCAGACTATACGTTTCCAGCACTTTCCATGTAGTGTTTCCGCCATGTTTACTGTTTGATAATTTCATTTTACTTGGTCCCTGTTGTACAAGGGAAGGTTCTTGGTATTCTTACAAGGCAGTACATGAAATGAAATAAAAAGGATGCATTGGCTGAAGACACAGCTGCACTTGAGCCAAACGATGGGATTCCCTAAGGGGGATGCCAAGACAAGCTGCTTGGGTGATGAGTCACGCCATATTCAATTGGCCGATGAAGGTTGGAACAGTAAGTCACAGGGTGAAAACATATCAGAAAAGGCGCATGGGGCTGTGTAAAATGGGTGCTGTGACACTCACAGGATACTCGCAAGTGAGAAGGTCCCCTGTGAAAACCCTTGGGGCTGTGAGCCCACCTGAGGGGAGGGGAAGCTGAAGGCTGCTTGGCCAATGCTTGCATGGCTCCACTGTAAAGAAAAACAATCTTTAGAACCAACTCTTCCAGAAAGCTCTCTTATTTCAACCACTTCCTTTTTCTTTTTCTTTTGAGATGGAATCTTGCTCTGTCGCCCAGGCTGGAGTGTGGTGGCGCGATCTCAGCTCACTGCAAGCTCCATCTACCGGGTTCACGCCATTCTCCTGCTTCAGCCTCCAGAGTAGCTGGGACTACAAGCACCCGCCACCACACCTGGCTAATTTTTTGTATTTTTAGTAGAGACAGGGTTTCACCGTGTTAGCCAGGATGGTCTTGATCTCCTGACCTCCTGATCCACCTGCCTCAGCCTCCCAAAGTGCTGGGATTACAGGTGTAAACCACCGTGCCCAGCCTAATTCAACCATTTCAAATATAGCAATTCCCACAAGGATCTCACACTGCCCTAACTGCCTCAGCAGAGTTAACTGAACATAACCATAAGCTCTCCCAGGTGGCTCGGTCATCAGGAGGAACTTGATCCATGACGTTGATGGAGAGGACCTGAAGGAGGGCTCCAGAGTCAGGTGCCCTGTGAAATACCAAACCTCTTTGGTTCTTCTACCAGCTTTCTATCATGTTTCTGTCCTTTCTCTGGTCCATGGGAGTCACCTGCATCTCCTGGTGGCTGCAGCTCTTGTTCTTTGGAGCATTTCTTGAACCCTGAGCACTGAAGGGCAAACGTCCACCTCCACATGTCTGAGTCAAGAGTCGGGGAGTGCTCTCTGCCTTCCTTAGGAGCTTGGTGTGGATGGCTCTGGGACCTGTTTTCCAGACAGGTGAGATGGCCAAAGAGATGGGATTAGGCCTGAGCCACCGTAACATGCACGCCCCTGCCGTCAACAGCAACAAGCAGAAGGGATCTGAAAGACTCCCTTTGCCACCAGCCACACACCAGGCCCACATCTAAACTCTTCATGAGTTACTGCTGATGGGGAATCACTGATTTCAAGGCCATAGTCTCCAACTACAGCTGGGTAGCTGAATTACTTGGGAGAACAACTAAAATACAGACTCCTGGGCCCGTGGGGCAGCTGGAAACTCTGACATACAGCCACATGGAAAGGCCAGGTCCGAAAGGGAGAGACAGATACCTGATTCTGCGTTCTCCTGAAGCCCTCTTAGGAGATGTGGGAAGCAGCAGCACGGACAGTCACGAGGGTGACGGGGCCCTGAGTAGCAGGCGTGGGGACCAGGTCATCACTGCATTTCTCCACGCAACGTGTTCTGGCCCCACAAAATGACACCAGCCACATACCTTGGTTCAGGAGCTGTGAATACTCTGTTTACCCTGGAGAAAGGATGCTAAGTGAATCTGTGGCTCCCAGGTGCCACTACAAATACCAGATAAGGGGAAGACAGGAACAGCACCAGGGAGGCCCCAAAGCAGGTCTCTGTCTGATGTCAGCTGTCTCTGAGCAGGTCTGCTCTCATTTACTCAAACAACAAAAAATTAGAGTGGTAAAGGTACAGAAAAGCAAATAATTCCATCCGCTGGGGTGTAATGGGATAACAGGATTTATAGCGTTTTTGAGGCTAAAAATAGCTTAAGAGCCCTCACTTCAGAACTCTGAGCACTTCACAGGGTTTTAACCCATCCTCCCATTTCCCTTCTGTGCTAATATCACGTGGCTTGAAGTTTGCTTTCTGCGGTATTTGATTCCATGTGGGTGTTTTTTCCTCATCCGTCTCCCCTTTTGTTACTTCAAGGGAAAAATAACCCTGGGGAAGCTTTCATGCCGTCTGCCATTGTTCTGCGTTTAAGGAAAAAAGTGCATGCTGCTTAATCTGGGCCTCGGGACCAAGCAGGCTGGCAAATTCCAGAAACTTTAAATCTTTGTTAAAAATGCCAAAGTAAACGACCTTCGGTCTACAAAGCTAAGGGAAGGCAGCCCTGCCCGCGCCTTTCAAGCCTGGACAAGCTGTGCGTCCAGGAGCCGCGCTGTGTAGGAAGCAGCTAAGGAAAGCTACCGTCTCATCCCTCTGAGAGGCCAACGCTGGGGCGTCATGCTCACATCTGTGTGATCCCTACATGCTGTGTGTGTGTGTGTGTGTGTGTGTGTGTGTGTGTAAGCTTTTAATTTTTAAAAATTTTATTTTTAAAATTGTGGTAAAATACACATAATTAAACATTTGCCATTTTAACTGTCTTTAAATGCACAGTTCAATGGCATTAAGTCCATTTGCACTGTTGTGCAACCATCAGACAGAAACTGCACCCACTAAACGCTAACTCCCCATTGCCTGCTTTCCCCAGCATTTGGCAACCACCATTCTGCTCTTTGTCTCCAGGAATCTGACAACTCTAAGTAGTAGGTAGGTGGAATCATGCAGCATTTGTCCTTCTGTGACTGGCTTATGTCACTTAGCATAACGCCCTTAAAGTTCATCCACGTTGTAGCCTGCGTCAGAATTTCCTTCCTTTTTAAGGCTGAGTAATATTCCACTGTATTGTACGGATAGAGCACATGCGCTTAAGCTTTTCATCCTAAAAATGATAAAATATCAACCTGTCATATGTCTTGGATTCCACACTCATTTTGAATAAATAGACACTTAATAGACAAATGATCCAGCATGAGGCCCACCACAGTCATCGGAGCCCATCTGCCTCCTTTGGTCCTTGGTGTGGGGCCTGGCATGAGAACCCCTGGAATTCCAGGATAGGAGACAGCCTGGAGGAAACAGCCCTGGGTTCTGGGCATTCTCTGACTTGGTCACACTTTGCAGGGCTGTGAGAAAACTGATGTTTACTTCATTTTTATCTTTTTTTTTTTTTTTTTGAGATGGAGTTTCGCTCTTGTCCCCCAGGCTGGAGTGCAAGTGCAATGGTGTGGATCTCGGCTCACTGCAAACTCTGCCTCCTGGGTTCAAGTGGTTCTCCTGCCCCAGCCTCCTGAGTAGCTGGGATTACAGGCATGCACTACCACACCTGGCTAATTTTTGTATTTTTAGTAGAGACAGAGTTTCATCATGTTGGTCAGGCTGGTCTCAAACTCCTGACCTCAAGTGCTCTGTTGCCCTCAGCCTCCCAAAGTGCTAGGATTACAGGTATGAGCCACCGCACCCAGCCCATTTTTATCTTTTTAAGTGGTAATTGCTATATGAGAATTCTCAGCTTCTTAGGTGAAGCAGAGACTATGCCTCCACCTTGTACAAGGCAATGTGGGGTGCTCAGCATATGGCAAAATCAAACATGACCAATCGTTCTGCTCCATCGTGTGGGTTATACTCCATTACTTTCCTCTACTTGCTCAACAATTAAGAGTTGGTTATATACACTTTGGGAGGCCGAGGCAGGTGGATTGCTTGAGGTCATGAGTTTGAGACCAGCCTGGCCAACATGGCAAAACCCTGTCTCCACTAAAGATAAAAAAAATTAGCCGGGTGCGGTGGCATGCACCTGTAGTCCCAGTTACTCAGGAGGCTGAGGCAGGAGAATCGCTTGAACCCAGGTGATGAAGGTTGCAGTGAGCCGAGATCACGCCACTGCACTCTAGCCTGGGCAACAAGAGCAAAATTCCATCTCAAAAAAAAAAAAAAAAAAAAAGTTGGTTATGTATAAAACTGCCAGCTGAAGAAGGGCTTCTAGAAGCCCCTCTTATTTTTCAGGTTGACCAAAATGGAAAGACATTTCTGTCTTTAAGCCTTTAAAGCTACAGACGGTTATGATGGGGAGGAACAGGGCAGGTATGACGCTCAGGTATGATTGTGACTGGGATTTCCGAGCTTACTTGCACATCCATTAAACCACTGCAGCAGCCCTGCTCAACCTGCAATCCTAATCCACTCATAAATGAATCCCCTGCTCCATTATTATGAAAGTAAACACTTTATAATATTGTAGTTATAAAATATTTTTACAGAGAACATAAAGTGAAATGGCGTTTGAACAAAATGTAAAGGAGAAAATACAGAGGCTTAAAGGACTATATGTGTAGCTGAGTTGCATATATTTGGGGGTTTACTTTCTGGGCATATTTCCATTAACTGTGAAATTTGGAGACAGGTTAAAAAAAGGGATACAATATATAGTACTCGTGAGATTCAGTATTGTTGTGTGGAGTAAATGAATCATACTGCAAACTTCTTAAGAAAGGTAGCTTGTGTGTTTTCATATATATATTTGATATATATTTGAAAAAATGTATATAAATATATGTATATGTGTATATATGTGGATATACATACACACACACATATATACATATTTTATTTTTTTGAGATGGAGTCTCGCTCTGTTGCCCAGGCTGGAGTGCAGTGGCACAGACTCAGCTCACTGCAACCTCCTCCTCCCGGGTTCAAGCAATTTATGGCTAACTTTTGTATTTTTAGTAGAGATGAGGTTTCACCATATTGGCCAGGCTGGTGTCAAACTTCTGACCTCAAGTGATCTGCCCACCTCAGCCTCCCAAAGTGCTAGGGTTACAGGCATGAGCCACTGCACCCAGCCAGTTTTCAAACAGATTTTACCTGGCATTCATTTATTCATTCATTGAACCAGGAAGTCTTCGGTACTTACTAGAACTTAGTCTGTTAGTCACAATAGATATGCAGATGAATGACACCAGTCTCTGCTCCAGTAGACAAATAGGATCTCAGGATGCCACAGAAGCACCAAGGTGGTAGGGGGTTAGAGAATCAGGGAGGACTTCCTGGAGGTGGAGGCTGAGTCTTGGTAAACAGAGTCAGCAGACAAGAGACAAAACCTTTCTGGGCTTCTCATCTAGCGTTCAGCTCTAGAATAAGGCAGTAAGAAGTTACCAAAGACCCACCACGCTGAGGATGGCCACTAGGTTCTAGACGTTTCTAGAAACTATTTCTTTTGAAAAAGGAATTTATAAATAGCCTTAGTAGGAAAAGGGAGATAGAGAACAAATATAAATGAAACCCCAGAAAATGGTATCTATCTACCATGTATTTGGCTCCTACAGTGTCCCGTTTTGGTGCTTTAGATCCATCATGGTTACTCCTTAAACAAAATAAAAGTTTGTTATTATGATTTCCATTTTACAGCAGGAAACACAAAGTCAGAAAGATTAAATAACATATTATGATAATGAATTACATTTGAAGACTTCCTAGGTTGCAGGCATGGTTCTAAGTAGTTTAAAATATATTATGTCAATTTGCCATGTTAGTAACCCCATAACCCCTTTGTCCAGATGAGGAAACTGAGGCACAGTGAAATTAAGTGACTTGCCAATGCCAATTGGTTAGTCTGTGCAGAGCAAGGATTCCCAACTAAGCAGTCTGACATCAGGTTGCACACTTCTGACCACAAGGTCATCAACAGCCCATGCTCTTGCAGCCACAGAAAGCGTTTTGGTGAACACTTATACAAAACACACTTGCTGTTGATGGCTTCCAGGACAAATTAATTCTTCACTGCTCAAGCTGCTGATGTAAAAGAACTCCTCTAGTGCCATTAAACGCTATTTAACTTGCTGTGTTTCATGACTGTTGTTGCTGTTACATTTCTAAGACTACCTGCTGCTTGAAATGTGCATTTGGACTGAATGTGTAAATGGATGGAGTCAAGATATCTGCCTTCCCCCAAAGGGTCTGCAACAGAAGACCTATGAAGAGTGGAGTGAGGTCCCTGATGTGGAGTAGAGAGACTTTAAGTGTCTAACTAAATTAAGTAAGGGTTTCCAAGGGCAAGTTACTACTACATTGTCTTTCAGCATGCAGAGCTGAATTTCTAGTGTTTCAAAGGGCAAATCATGAGCAGGCTGAAGACAGCAGGAAAAGTTCAGTGGAGCAAGGCTGGAACTGGAAAGGTGACAAGTGTGGTTAACGAGGAGGGGAAGGCCTGGATACAGGATGCTCTAGGGAAGAGTTAAGAAGATGTAGGCAGGCCGGGTGTGGTGGCTTCCAGCACTTTGGGAGGCTGAGGTGGGCAGATCACTTGAGGCCAGGAGTTCAAGAACAACCTGGCCAACATGGAGAAACCTTGTCTCTACTAAAAATACAAAAATTAGCCACGCACAGCAGCATATGCCTGTGATTCCAGCTGCTCAGGAGGCTGGGGAATCACTTGAACCTGGGAGGCAGAGGTTGCAGTGAGCAGAGATTACATCACTGCACTTCAGCCTGGGCGACAGAGCAAGACTCTGTCAAAAAAAAAAAAAAAAAAAAAAAAATGGGAGAACAGGTGGGCAGCAAGCATCCTAGCTCAGGACCTTAAAGCTAGGCTGAAAAACTCTTTGCAAAGTCAGATATGGTAAATATTTTCAGTTTGATGAGCTACCACAGTCGGAAATTAGCCAAAGGTAATGTGAACGGGTATGGCTGTGTTCCAATAAAACTTTATTTACAAAAATAAGCTATGGGTGAGATGTGGCCCACAGGCAATGGTTGGCCAACCCCTGCCTTAGAGCATGGCATTGAAGAGAAAGCAACAGGTTGCCCAGGGCAGTGTGATGGGACACCCAGGCCCAGCTGGGAGAAGGCTGTCAGAACAGCATTAACAGGAAAGCCAAAAGTCACTGATCTTCTGAATGATAAAGAACTTGACTGGTCCAAAGTCCAAGGTGCCACTAGAGGCCACACAGCTGAATTCAGAGGTGAGGAAGTGGAAGCATTGACTCCCCACAGGAATCTTCATCTGGATGGGACTGAAGCATCAGCATTTGCCACAAGCATATCTGTTGGTACATGCATAACTCCTCACACCGTAGTGCTGGCTGGGGGTGTGCGCTCAACTACAGACATCATGGAAGAAGGGACCTGCCTATGCCACCCTTAGCTAGAGGAAATGAGCAGAGAAGTCTGGGTGTGGTGACTCACACCTGTAATCCCAGTACTTTGGAGGCCAAAGTAGGAGGACTGCTTGAGCTCAGGAGTTCAAGACCAGCCTGGGCAACATGGCGAAACCCCATCTCTACAAAAACACAAAAATTCACCAGGCGTGGTGGTGGGCACCTATAGTCCCAGCTACTCGGGAAGTGGAGGTAGGAGGATCACTTGAGCCTGGGAAGCAGAGGTTGCAGTGAGCTAAGATCGTGCCACTGCACTCCAACCTGGGCAACAGAGCAAGACCCTGTCTCAAAGAAAATGGGGGGTGGGGTGGGAACTAAGCAGAGAAGTTGGTCCCTGTAAGAAAAAAGATGGGGCCCCTTGGCCTTAACAACACAGAACACTTACAAACTGCATGTGATTCCAGCGTATACCCTGGGCAGCCTCCTGCTGAAGTCAGCTAAAAAGGATAAGAGAATAGGAAACTTCTGAATAACTGTTGAGCTGATACAGAAGTCAGGAGTCTGCTGGGGCCAAACACAGAGAGGAAGTGGGGTCCTGAGAGTAACAGGGTTGAACTAGCATGCTCACAGGAGGTGAGCCCTGGCTCAAGCCTTTGATGTTGTGTGGATGAGGCAGGAAGCCAGAGATGAAGCCCATCCTTGGAGGGGAGGGGTGTGCCTAAGAAGAGACCCTTGCATAAAGCTCGACCTCAAAGAAAGGCTGTGCTCAGTATTAATGGGCATGAGGAATAACCCCACCCACACAGAAGGGACAGGAAGGGAAAGTGCCTTTTTCAATGCCAAGGAGAAAGATAGCCTCTCCCAAACAGTCCTCACCCAAACTGACCTTCACACAAGGTTCAGGCCGAAATTCCCACCCTGTGGTTTGAAAATCCTTAAGAGATCACTTCGAGTGGTTTCAGGTTGACAGCCCGCAGGTGTGTCATAGAACAAACACAAATCCTCTGTAGAGGAAAGTAACTTTAACCCAGGCTTCAAAAAATTCTCACAGATCAAGTTCCAAGGATTAGAGCCCAGTCAAAATTCACCAAATGTACAAGGAAAATGGTCAGCCTGGATGGGATCCAGTAGAAACAACAAAGAACAAAATCAGATTCACAATGACTTCAAATACTGGAGGATCATATGTCAGTTATACAATAAGCATGTTTAGACCGAGCACGGTGGCTCACACCTGTAATCCCAACACTTTGGGAGGCTGAGGCAGGTGGATCACTTGAGGTCAGGAGTTTGAGACCAGCCTGGCCAACATGGTGAAACCCTGTCTCTACAAAAAATACAAAAATTAGCTGGGTGTGATGGTGCATGACTATAATCCTAGCTACTCAGGAGGCCAAGGCACAAGAATCCCTTGAACCTGGGAGAAGGTTGCAGTGAGCTGAGATTGCACCACTGCACTCCAGCCTGGGTGCAGAGTGAGATTCTGTCTCAAAAATAAAAAATAAAATAAGCATGTTTAATATGTTTAAAGACATAAGCATGAGGCTTGAAAATAAAAGCAAGGAAAAAGGGATTAGTTTTAGAAAATGAAGACCAAGTAAACCTGAAATTTGAGAAAAGAGGCCGGGTGCGGTGGCTCACGCCTGTAATCCCACCACTTTGGGAGGCCGAGACGGGCGGATCACGAGGTCAGGAGATCGAGACCATCCTGGCCAACATGGTGAAACCCCGTCTCCACTAAAAATACAAAAAAAACTAGCCAGGCATGGTGGCAGGAATATGTAGTCCCAGCTACTCTGGAGGCTGAGGCAGGAGAATGGTGTGAACCCGGGGGGCTTGCAGTGAGCCAAGATTGCGCCACTGCACTCCAGCTGGGGCGACTAAGCGAGAGTCCGTCTAAAAAAAAAAAAAAGAAATTTGAGAAAAGAAGAAAAGATAATTTCTGGAATAAGAATGTATTAATTTTTTAAAAAACCCAATAGACTGATTAAAAAGAAGCTGAGACACAAGTAGAGTGAGAATTACTAAAGTTTAACACAGATCTGAAGGAATTATCCAGACTGCAGAATGCAGAGAAAAAAGACAGAAAATATAAAAGGGAGAGTAAAATCAACAGACAGTGATCTAACATATGCAAAACTCAAGTTCTAGCAAGAGATATTCGAGGGAACGGGGTCTAGGAAATATTCAAAAGAAAATTTTCCAAAATTTATGAAAACCACCAATTCTTGGATTCAGGAAGCCTAACAATCCCAAGCAGAAGAATTTAAAATGTATCTATTCCTGGAGACAATCATCATGACAGTACAGATTACCAAAGTCAAGGAAATGATCTTGAATGCAGCCAGAGAAAACGCTGATCATCTAATAAGGAACAGCAACTGGATAGGCAGCAAGACTTCCAAGACCAACCATGGAAACCAGACAACAAGAAAAGAATCCCTTCAATGTGCTGAGAGAACATCACCACCACCCTAGATTTGTATACCCTGCAAAACTATCTTTCAAGAATTAAGATAAAACAGAGATATTTTAGATGATGAAAAAAGTTTGCTATTAACAAAATCTCACTAAAGTAAATCTAAATAATACCCTTGAGGCAAAAGGAAATTGTCCCAGATGGGAATTTTGAGAGGCAAGACAAAAAAGGTGTGGAAATACAGTGCGCTTTACAGAAAATAATACTGGATAACAATAACATGTAAGTAATACATCACTCTAAGGTCTTCATATTTGGGAGGAGAAAAATTAATTACAACTTTTCATTAATTAAATTGAAATTTTAATTTGAAAGAAAGTTCAAATTAGTAGAGGAAAAATGTGATAAAAGGAGGAAAAAAGTAAAGGCAGAAAAAATGGGACAAATACCAAGTATAATATAAAATAGTTAAAAATAAACAAGTACTTTAGCTGAGCACAGTGGCTCATGTCTGTAATCCCAGCACTTTGGGAGACCTAGGTGGGAGGATCATTTGAGCCCAGGAGTTTGTGGGACTGGCCTGGGCAACAAAGTGAGACCTTGTCTACAAAACAAAAACAGAACAAAACAAAAAGTATTTCAGTAATCATAATAAACATATAATCTCTCCAGTTAAAAAGATTAAAGGGTCATCACATAGGATTTTTTAAAACCCAGCAAACATTGTTCTCAAGAAACATATCTGAAATCTAAAAACAGAAAACCTAAGAGTCAAAGGACAAAAAACAAATACCAGGTAAATACTAACAAAAGGAATCTCCCATACACCTGTTAATATCAGACAGACTTTAAGGCAATAAACGTAACTTACTAGCTTGAAAGCATAACTCTGACATCAGAGAGGGTTACAAAATAAAGATAAAAGTTTCCATTTACTTGGAAGAAACGATAATCCTAAACGTACATGCACCTAATAATACAGCCTCAAAATACATAAAGCAAAAAGTACCACACCTCAAAGAGAAACTAACAGCTCTATCAGAGTCATAAATGTCTGACATATCTCATAAGTGATACATCAGGCAACATAACAATTAGGATAAATAAAATGGAGCAGCATAGATCTAATGGACATATATGGAATATTTTACCCAATAATGGGAGAATGAACATTCTTTTCAAGCACACAACAAACAAATATTGACCATTTAGGAAGAGACATTTTTCGGTCACAGTAGACTATGTTTCAGTCCTCCTAACAGGGGATTTGGAGCATCCACTTGAAATTCAGCTATTTGTCAGGTGACTAAATATTACATTGGCTACAAAATAAATTAACTAACCTGTAAATGACTGCCTTTAAAATGGTGTGCTTTATGTCACCCCAAAAAACAAGAATTGTTTTCCCCACTCACACACCTCACTGGACTGAGCAAATAAACAGCAAATTAGAAACAGAATAGAAGGTACAACCCCTAAAATGACCATTGGGAACCTAGATAAAAGATTCACTTCACCCCAAATCTTGGAGAATGATGATTTGTTACTTGCTAGAATGTCAGTAAAATAAGAGCAGGAATCTTTGTTTTGTTCACAGATGTATCATCCAGTGCGTAACAGCATTTGATAAATACTTCTGAATGACTGGTTGAATACATGAAGATCCTACGCTACTATTAGATGTTCTTTGCCTTTCCCTGTGGCACTGTAATAATTCCGAATATTTTGCGATGTGTATGCTATTTGGCAAGTGAGTGATCTAATCATCCCACATTCAGGTTCAGACACGGTATTTCGGAAAGAAAGCACCCAACATCTGCGTTGCTTTTCTGGGCTCCAGATGCCAGGTTAACTCTGAGACTGCTGGACAAAGAAAAAGATGCCATGATGGACATATCTGGGCTTGCTTACGGCAGCAAAGCCTGCTGGGAAAAGCCGAAAGAGGGTAGATAAAACAAAAACGAACTGAGCTCTACTTCTCTAGTATTTTTCTTACAGGGAGGGGAATAAAATCACACAGTCAACAAATGACTCATGAGTAGCCTGCTCTTGACAAACTGTGTCAGGAGTATCCGAGGAGAAAAGCAGAAGGTGAATAAGAATGCTTTACCCTGATCAACGGTTCTCTCCCCATCACCCCCCCAGCCTCAACTCCTCTGTCACAGTGCTCACTCCACTTCCAATCTTTCAGGCCTCACTGATGGCACAGCTGAGGCCCCGCAGAGCGCGTGGCCAGACAGCTGCAGGGACCAGCACCAAGTGATGGGCAGAGCAACCGTCCCTTCATAAACAGAAGAGCGGGGCATGAACATTGACTGAAGGGGGGCGGGTCACCCTGGGCTGTCAGGCTGAGGGTTGGGTCCTGGCTAGCGTCAAAGTCATTGAAGAGACGGGAATAAAGAGGTATCAGGGCCAGGGTCTCAGCAAGCACTTGAAATTGGTAACAATGTTAGCTGGAGGTAGTTCAAGGTTTCCATCTGCAGTACGGCCTCAGGTGTGACCTTCCAGAACTTAGAGAGTTTGATCCAAACAGGAGTCTGCTTGTTCCCAAAGTCAGCAGTTACCCTTCCTGGAAAGAGCTCCCTGAGTTTCCAAGTCATATGGAAGCATGACTTCCTGCACGTGTGTTGAAGATCCAGTCAGTAACACCAAGCACTTGGAATTGCCCCCTTTCCAAATTCTTCTCTGAAATGGGGTCAGAGGGTGGATTTTTGATGAGGGTTCTGAGTGTTTAAGAGCTTACCTTCTTATTTTAACTAGAAGTCATGGTGGTGATTGGTGTGGCCAGGTTACCCGACTTGAGAAAGGTGTCCTACAAAGTAGAATATGTCAGCAGTCACTGGCCATGGAACCAGGTGAATCGTGTGAGCTTCCAAAAGGTCAACAGTGCAGGGAGCAGTAGTCTAAGAACGCATAGCAGGTAAGCAGGGCCTCAGTTCCACACACGCAGACAGGAGTCCATGTTACGTTCCCAATACAGAGGGAAGGTTGGACACGCATCCAGAGGAGCATGCTGGCTCAGGCGGCAGCACGATCTGCTTCCTCCCAAGGACTCCCAACATCATGGACAGAGAACAGATTCGTAGTTGAGTTCAGGGTTCTTATACTCAAGAACATTCCAGTTCAACCAATTACTCTGTATTAGCAGTTCTCAAAGTGTGGTCTGGTGACCCCTTGGGAGCTCATGATGTTTTAAGGGGATCCACAAAGTCTAAACTATTTTCCTAACAATGCCAAGACATTATCTGTCTTTCTCAATCTCATTTTCTCACAAATGTACGGTGAAGGTTCCCAGAGGACACTGGCACGTGATATTTGCCTTCTGTGAAGCTGGACATTGAAGAGATTTGCAAAAATTAAAACCGTGCTACTCTTCTCACTGAATTATACTGTTTGGGGAAACATAGTTATTATTTTTGTGTTAAAATGCAATGCACTTATTATTTTTAAATGAATTAATAACCATTTTTAAATGTTCTCAGTTTTCATTTATAAGGTGATAAATACTCATAGATAAACCCACATGAACAAAACCTCTTTGGGAATCTCAATAAATTTTGAAGAATGTAAAGGAATCCTGAAATCAACAAGTTTGGGAACTGCTGCTCTAAATTTTCAACATAAATCCTTGGTTTCAAATGTTGACACTTACCAGAAACACTTAACAGTCACTTTAAAGACTAACGGAGTGTTGTGCCCCATTTTTTCTTTGTTATGTAGATATACAAGCAATATGAAAGACTTAGCAACCATTTTTCAATGCCATGCTCGTTGGTGCCTCAGAAATGGCTCCACAGTTTCAAGGCAGACACTTCCCACATGTCCCAAGGCAAGGTTCTCATGGATTTTTTATTCCAAGGAGTTGTTGGCTGATCGAATGGAAACTTAATGCTGAATGCAGCACCATTAAATGCGGGTGAGGCTTTATTTATATCCGAATATTATTATATCACACAGTTTTGGAAGAGATCAGGGAAATTTGTGAGCAATTTAAATATACTAATATTTTATCCTGATGGACTACTCAGTCTAGAACTTAAGGTAATTTGGTAAACAACTAAAACAATAACCACAAAATGTTTTTCTGACATTCAGATGAGCCCTCTTCCTCTACACAACCAACACACAAAACAACAAGCTGAAAAGATAAAAGATATCACACATGGGCTCTGAATTATGTATAACTCCCAAAGAAACAGCATGCTAATTCATAATAATGTAAGTCAACCAAATTCCCACCAAGCATCTAGCTACTGATAGCTCACTACATATCCCATCTTCATGACGTCTCGGCATAATGCTTTCACAATTAGACCAGTCTCGATATGACAGAAATATTTTCATTCACATTTCAGACAATTTCCAAGAGCTGAGTTGTGTTCGGCTTGGATTTGGCAGTGTGACAAATTAAGGTGTGCTTTAGGTCCAAAGCTTACATTCATGGAGGACACTGTCCATGAGAGAGAGAAAAGGGGATCGGCAGCAATCCTCACACGACAAAGTGGAATGCAAGGAAGGCTATATAAATTATATACATATATACATTAGTGCTCACAGATGGAAGAAACTCAAATAAGAATGGTCAAAATGGCAAAGATATAACATATTTGCACAAAAAACATGTCTTCACCATTGTGTGAAAATGATCCAACTGCATTTAAGGATGCAACTCCTTAGTGTTTATTTCCCATTCCTGTGTTTACACTAGTAGAAAGACAGAAAAGCTATTTAGAGTCATTCTCATGCCATTCTGACCCATTAGATATAATTCCCCATGAGCAGCTCAAGCTGGGCTTCACATCCATCTAGTATGTTGAAAAAAGCAACCACTCCTCCAAACATGGGGTACAGATCCATGGGCCCACGGGCTGTGTGGCCACTGATACGCACATCTTTCTATCTGCCAGGATCTCTTTCTCTAAGACACAAATAGCAACTCAGGAAAGGGCTCAGAGGTAACTGCCTGGGTCTCCCATCAAACCAACCAACCAGCTAATCCACCAAGCAACCCACCATCAAAGTGGTGAAGAGGAAGCAGAGTCTTTTTTTGCTTTTTTTTTGCTCTTTTGCTTGAATGGAACTAGGGTGGCTGACCACCCAACTCCTACACCCGTGTGAGATGCTCCAGCACTCGGGTCATTATGCTAAGTGCTACTAGCTGTTGACTAGCCCCTTCTGCTCTCCCTCTTATTTTAGGAAGCCAGAAGGCGGGGCTGTTGTTTCAAAGTAGGCTTTCAGAGGCGTCAGATTAACCAAGAGGACAGGTGACTGCCATGGTGGCAGTGCTGTGCACGGGCTAAAGCTCTTGACACGGAAGTGAAGATACGTCCTTCCTCATTAGAGAGAACACAACCTTATAGCAAGGCGGAGTTACTCCTTCCTGACCTGACACCACCATTTCACGAACAGCTCCGCACACAGCTGTTACTAATGCTGCCAAAAGGCAGGGTAAGAAGAGGGTCACTCACATACGTCCCACTCACTGCCATTTCTAGTCTGGGGAGGACACAAAATGGGAGGTGTCCACGAGCAACTTCCGGAAAAGGAAGAGCTCATTAAGAGGAAGTGGAGCACTGTCTGTCCCTTTCCACACAGAATCTAAAGCCAAATTATGCGCAAAAGCCAGGCCCAATGCGTGTTTCAGGTGTGAAAAAGGAACAGCAGTGTGCTGACTTGCTGGAGAAACTATACCATGGTACGTGTGGATAACCTGGGCAATCCTGAAAACCTCTTCTAGTCTACTGAGAGGTCAGGAAGGTTATGGGCAGGGAAGCTCTGGGCAGTGACCGTCAGGCAGCTGCTGAATCTCCATTGCCCTGCACCTCCAGAGCTGACCACAGCCTCCTGCACTGCCAAGCTATGGTTAACACCAGCCCTTGATTTGAAATAAAAATTAAACTATGACGCAATGAAATCTTCCAACTTTGCTTTTCAGACAAAAGCAGAAAAACAGCCCGATGAACATCAGCTGTTTCTGATTTAGAGGCAAAAAAAAACCAAAAAACAAAAAAAAAAAAACAGCAACCAACCCTCAGTAAACATTACCAAAAATGCCAAAACAAACAACATTTACATCTACAGAAATGGATGAACTTCCTGCATAGAAGCCAGATCCCTTTCTGAGGTCTGTCTGAGGAGGAAGTTTTGTACAACAAAACCACTATGTGTTTGCGAACTATGCATTTACTTAGCAGCAGCTCTGACTCTAGCTTTCCTTGGTTGAGATGTATTCTTTTAATTTTTTTCCTTTTACCCATCCAATAGGTTGTGAGAATGCTATAATGATAGTTTCCTTATCATAAATTATTTATCCATAATCTATTTTTAATTACCCCTTATCAATTTTAATTTTGACATCATGTATTTTTTGACAGCAAACATTTTAAGTACTACATATATACATACATATGTACATGTATGTGTATACACACATATACACACATTCTTTTAACACAGATCACTTAATACAAAAAAATGACAATTTCTGTTGACATCTTCCCCAGTCCGCTGGGTTGGTAGTCATAGGATAGTGCAGAGAGGTAATCTGTTTACACTTCTTTTTCTTGATACACATACCAACAGCCAGACCCAGAAAACATGCTAAAAGGCTTTCATATCTGTTGTGAAAATGCCAAGTATCTGCCAAGCATTGCAAAGTGAAAACAAGGCAGAATATGAATTGCAGGACACACTCTTCTACCCAGGACAGCCTTATTCAATACCCGTAGAAGAGGCCCCCAGGCGTGTGCTCAAATCTCACCCTTCTCAGATATGCGTCTCCAGCCCAGACCTCCCTCCTGTGTTCCAGACCCCTGAGCCCACCTGTCCCTCACATGACTGCCTGGTTGACAAAGAACTCTCAAGCTGCACAGGCCCGAACCAGAACCTTCCATCTTCCCTGTCCAAGGCAGCTCCTCTCCTCCCCTTGTGTTTCTTATGTCAGAAAAGGACACCTCTGTTCTCCCTGACATCCCATGCATCACAATTTTGTCAGTTCCAGCCTCAGAATCTACCTTAAATCCATCCCATTCTCTGTCTGTACTGTGAGTATCAAGTCCAAGCCAGCAGACTGAGCTATACCCTAAAGTTTTCCAAGTGTTCTCCCCGATTTGTCTCCTGCTTCTCTCTTCACTGCGTTCCTCAAGGGTAGACACAGTTATATTTTAGAAATGCCAATCAGATCAGGCCGCTGAGCAGCTCCGAACCCTTCAGTGCCTCACTCTTCACGAAAAGAGTCAGGCTGGGCCAGGCACGATGGCTCACAGCTATAATCCCAGTGTTTTGGGAGGCTGAGATGGGAGGATCTCTCGAGGCCAGGTGTTCCAGACCAGCCTGGGCAACAAAGTGAGACCTCGTCTTCAAAAACAAAATAAAAAAATTAGCTGGGGGCGGTGCTGTGTACCTGTAGGGAAGCTGAGGTGAGAGGATCGCTTGAGCCCTGGAGTTCCAGGCTGCAATGAGCCACTGTACTCCAGCTTGGGCAACAGAGCGAGACCCTCTCTCAAAACACAAAACAAAATGAACAACAACAACAAACAAAAGAACCATGCTAAGTCCAGGGCGGAGGAAGAAAAGTAAAGGATGAGCCTGGACAGTCAGAAGAGCTCAAAGAATGATGGGGACACATCAGAAGCCAGACGGAAAGAGCTCTCCCCGGCCAAATATGGGACAATCTGAGAACCCAAACTGTAACTATAATCCACCAAATAAAAGAAATCTACAAACCCATACTGATGCAGAGAATAAAGAAAGAATGAATGGATGGAGGACAAGGAAAGCTCCTCCTTCAAGGAGACTGCCAACTAACACACGTAGAAGGGGGGATGGAATTAGAAACTTACCATTTGGCAACCACCATAGTAATGTTTCAAGCAAGAAACATCAATGGATACTAAAACCAGTAGGTGAGGCTTGAGGAGAAACAGTATATTTACATAGTCTCCAAATATCTCCCACAACGTAATAATTAAAAGGAAAAATAGTTTAGTGGAGAAACCTGGCAGATACTGCCTTTATCAAGCGATCAAAGTTAACATCACCAGTAATGGGACTAATCAACGGCATGGTCGTCTGATCCATTCCTCACTCTGGTATTCCTGCCAAAAGAACCAAATCTGAATCTAATCATTAGAACACATCAGACAAACCCCAACTGAAGGTCATTTTATGAAGTCAATGACCTGTAATCTTCCAAAACGTCTAGGTCACGAAAAACAAGTGAAGACTTAGAGAACCGTCCCAGATGGAAAAGACTAAGTACCAGAAGACAACAAAATGCAATGTGTAACCCTGTATTGGATCTTGAATCGGTAGAGATCTACAGATTCAGGATCCAATACATTATTGGGACAATCTGTGGAATTCCAAAGGGGTCCGAGCATTAGAAAGAAATACTGTATCAGTGTTAATTGTCTTCTTTTGATGACTGGACCATGGATACATACACAAGAAGGTATCCTTAAGCCTCATATCTGCAACTTACCTTCAAATGGTTTAGTAAAAAACAGTAATATGTTTATAAATACAGAACATGAGAGGCAACTGTCATCAAATGTTAACATTCTTAGCAAAGGCTATAAGGAAGCTAGTGGCCCTATTCTTGCAACTTTTCTCTTAAGTTTGAAATGATTCTAAATAAAAAGTTAACATCAACCAACCAACCCACTCACCTTTACCACTTTCCTGCTGCACTTTTGGTAGAATTACCAGGGCCTTGGTGATCTGCACCTATACCTCTAACCACCCCTCAAGGAACATTTCCCATCCTCTCCACCCAAGGTGTCCTTCTATGCTGCTCCCTCTACCTGAAAAGCTCTCCTCGCTCCCCTGGCATCACTGGTTCCTACTCCCTTCCCACCATTCAGGTCTAAGTTCATATCCATCCACTTCCTCGGAAGGGGCACCCCTGTCCCTAGACTGGACCAAACTCCCCATTGCAAGGTGATAGTCTACACTGGTTTAGGTGATTATCCATTTAACGCCCATCTATCCCACTACTCTATGAGCTCTGAGTTCGACTTGTTTTCCTCACTTTCAATTCCCAGGGCTGAAGCATAGTTTCTGGAATAAATGACTGAACAAAGGATCTCGACCAGAGACTTGACCTGGCTTCCACTCTTAGAGGCAGTGGCCTTTCCATCACAAATGCATGCTTTTTTTTTTTTTTTTTTTTTTTGAGATGAAGTCTTGCTCTGTCACCCAGGCTGGAGCACAGTAGCATGATCTTGGCTCACTATAACCTCCACTGCCCCAGTTCAAGCAATTCTCATGCCTTTCAGCCACCTGAGCTGGGATCACAGGTGCTTGTTACCATGCATGCCTGGCTAATTTTGTATTTTTAGTAGAGACAGGGTTTTGCCACGTTGGCCAGGCTGGTCTTGAACTCCTGACCTCAAGTGATCCACCCACCTTGGCCTCCCAAAGTGCTGGGATTACAGCCGTGAGCCACCGTGCCCGGACAAATGCATGCATTTTTATTATTTTACTCCAACAACTTATATTCTTGAGGCCTTGATTATGCAACCTTACTTAGTTTTACTAAACATCTTATTGAGCAGGAAAATTACCCCATGAAGGGCAAGGGCTGCTATGTTTAAATCCAAATAAACAGGATGGGGTGTGCACACTGACGTGTATCATGATCACCCTTAATGACTTAAACAACTGATGTCGGTAATTAGGACTATTTTCAGAGTACAGAGAAGGTGATTAAAAAAATAAAGTAGGGAGTAATTAATTTCACATAATAGTCACACTGGGACCTTTTGTGAGATCTGACGTTAATGATGTATTTCTTTTCTGTAATTAATTTTTATGTGCAGTCCTGGGAGCTCCCTGCCACCTTCTGAATTGCTCCTTGCTCAGCACCCCTAACTCTTCCAGCCCCACCAGGTCAGGCCAGCCTTCCCCATAAGGAAAGGGAACACAGAGACCACTGGAAACAGAGACCCTCGCAGCAGAAACTTCAGTGTGACAATGTTTTCTCTGCTCAGCGAGGAAATTAAAGTAACTAAAACAAGTGAAAGTGCATGCAGGAAGGAGTACATTTTTCTCTGCAGTTTTTTAAGCATTAAAGCAGAGGACAAAGGGAGAGACAAGGGCAAGAGACTCGAATTTCAGTCTAACCATTACCACCGCCTACCAGACTGGCAAATCACTTTCTTTCTCTACGTCTCACTGGTCATGGTTTTAAAATATGGCTAGCATCCTCATCCCTGAAGGCAGAGGCTGAGTCAGATGGCCTGTAGCTTTCACAGTGAGAAGGAACTACAAATTACAGCAAAGTCCCTGATATGATGCAAAAGAGAGGCAATGAGACCTCTTTTCCATGACTTAACCCCTGATCTCTTTGTCTAGGCCTATCATGCAAACATTCAGGTTAACACTGAATCATGTTTTTATTTTTTTGAGATGGAGTCTCGCTCTGTCGCCCAGGCTGAAACGCAGTGGCCGGATCTCAGCTCACTGCAAACTCCGCCTCCCGGGTTTACGCCATTCTCCTGCCTCAGCCTCCTGAGTAGCTGAGACTACAGGCGCCCGCCACCTCGCCTGGCTAGTTTTTTGTATTTTTTAGTAGAGACGGGGTTTCACCATGTTAGCCAGGATGGTCTCGATCTCCTGACCTCGTGATCCCCTGCCTTGGCCTCCCAAAGTGCTGGGATTACAGGCTTGAGCCACCGCGCCCGGCCTGAATCATATTTTATAAAGAGCTGCATCATTTCTTTCTCTTGAGTACCGACTGTTTCTTCCAGATTCCTAAAGAAAGGAATGTTTTACAACCAGTTTTCCAACTTGCCTGTAGCTGATGATGGCCAAATACACAAAATTAAGGCAATCTGCTTGTTCTTCAAAGTAAGGAGGCAGCTTGAGCTCTCCGAAGCAGATGTAAGACAGACCAAGTGTTACAGATCACAAAATACACACATGTGGTTGCTTCAGCGGGACAAAGAGTCACTTGGTGAGAATTGAAGGAAAGCAAAGTTCCAGAGTCAAGTGTGGCCTGCCTGTAGCAGACGCTGGGTGCACAGAAACACTTGCTGTGGCCACACAGCCCAGGTTAACAGGAGCGTGTTTTCACACCACCCATTTGCAAAGCCTTGGCTAGGCTCCCACTCTTGGAGGCAGTGGCCTTTCACGATTAAAACCCTCCCTGAAACACATGTCTAGTGACCTGTCCAATGGTTACCAAGTCACTGCAGTGGCCTGCTCTGGGCTGTTCCTGAATATGGACCCAGGAAGCCCCATGGCGACATCCAAGGGCAGCCATCACACTGAGTGACAATCCACTGGGCTCCTCTCTCATTAGCCAGCTCCTTGACAGCAAGGACTGGGCTATGTCCATGTCCCTGCCATCTACTACATAGAAGGGCCCAGCAAATGTTTTCAACAAATGAAAGCTCAGGGGCGATCTCAGGGAATGACTTTTTTTTTTTTTTTGAAAGGAGTTTCACTCTTGTCATCCACGCTGGAGTGCGATGGCATGATCTCGGCTCACCTCAACCTCTGCCTCCTGGATTCAAGTGATTCTCCTGCCTCAGCCTCACAAGTAGCTGGGATTACAGGCGCCCGCCACCACGCCTGGCTAATTTTTGTATTTTTAGCAGAGATGGGGTTTCACCATATTGGCCAGGCTGGTCTTGAACTCCCGCCCTCAGGTGATCCGCCCACCTCGGCCTCCCAGAGTGCTGGGATTACAGGCGTGAGCCACCGTGTGCGGCCAGGAATGACGACATCTTAAGCTTGTGCTTGGACAGCCTGTCCTATCTGTGCTGCACCAGCCACTCTTAATTCTGGCAAACATGCACCCCCTACCACTCTCCATCACCTGCCCCACTTCCCCAGCCAGGTGCTGTGTTACTACCTGCTCTGAAATTTTCAAATGACTCATAACTTATCTGAAAAGGTCAGGGTGCAAGCAGAGTGGACATCTCTCTCTCTCTTCTCATGTTGTGGTCCTTCCCTGGCACTGCAGGTGCTTCATTTTGATTCACATGGGTTATGATTCTGCTAAACACATGCCCCCGCCCTACCTCCCCCGCACACATTCTCTCTACATGGCTTCCGATGTCCGAGCTGCTAAAGCAGATGCAGTGCGCTTGGAGTGTGTCACATGGCTTGAATTCTGTGAGCATTATTTCCATTTCTTTTCTTTATAAACATCAAATTTTGAAAAATCAATTTCAAAGTCTGAATGAAAAATATATATATTTTTTACCCTGAGTCTTTACTAATTTACTTCCAATTAGATCTCAATGAACATTTAAATGCTTATCAAAGAACACTTCTTCCACATCCAACCAACAGGTAACACAGGTACCCTCTAACCGGATCTGCACAGAGGACCGGGGGCTTGTGAGAAAGCAGACAGCACTGGGAGCTTGTGCTCAGGAATGCGGACAGGGATGTAATGAAAGAGAGTTCTCAACAAAATTAACTACACATTTAACTCGGGAAAAGAAAGGTGACTAATTAGCAAGCAGAATTAAACATGTGACACTTAAATCCTAATGGATGGTCTTGTCTGATTTTTACTGGGCAGTTACATGCCACAGGGAGAGTTACCTGTAATTGCCAGACAGAGCTGGATCCATTTTTCTGTTTTGGTTTTGGATGGGTTTCTCTCAATATGTCAATTTTAGACAAAGCTCCTTAATTTTGCTTGAGTAGGGCTCTTAGCTCCAATCCCTCGAATCAAAATTTATTACTGGAAGACGTGATCAGCGGAATGTGTTTGGAGGGAGGGGGGTTATTTCGAGCAGGGGTTCTCAGAGGAGTCCGGGAGAAAGCAGCATGGACTCCAACCCTTACCCTAACCTTCACCTTACAAGCCGAGTGGGCTGAGACCCTCTGTACTAGGCATTGTGTACTCTTCCTCCAAGAGTTTTGGGGAAAGTTGGTTAAGAGCCAGTGATTCATCAGACATGCAGGAAAGCTGAAGCTGGTGCTACCATCTGCCAGCCCCGTGAGTTTGGGGAACGGGCCTGGTTGCCTCACTGCTGAATTCAGCCCCATGCCTGGCACATACTAGGGGCTGTCACAACTTGACAAAAGAATGGATGGAAGGACAGACAGATGGCTGAATGGAGGGAGATAAGGATGAGACCAACAAGAGGGTAAAGACTTTCCATTTTGATTAGGCTCTGAAGTGCTTTCTCACATCTGGAGTGTGGAATCAATGCATGATGGGTCAACAAGGAGGTAAAAACAAAATCTGTAAGAACTAACACAAGCAACTTGGAATGCTAGTGCTTTTCATGGAGACATGCAAACCTTCACGAATAGGATCCAAGAATGAGATTCCAAAAGTTGTGACATCTGTCACTCACTCTTTTCCCCCTGAATCTCAGGTGGTTCCAGCTCTACCCACAGTCAAGGCCTTCGTGAGACAGGCTAATCAAGTTAGGAGGGCAACCATGAAGGGCAAACGATGACTCACTGAAACCTCCAACACTCAAACAGGGTGCGTGCGCATTGAAGTCTGAGGAAATACTGTCAAGGCAAACAAAAGTAGTGACCCAGTGGATACTGAACTTCAGGATTAACACCCCCAAGGCAGATATATGGACACAGCATTGTCAAGAGAAATCTGAGCCACATATGTAATTTCAAATGCCTATGAGCCACATTTTAAAAAGTAAAGCTACATGGGTGAGTATAATTTTGAAAATACATTTTATTTCACCTAATAGACACAAAATGTTATTTCAACATATAATCAACATTAAAAAATAATAGCAGTGCTTGCATTCTTTTTTTCTACTAAATCTTTTAAATCCAGGATGCACTTTACACTGACAGCACATCTCGCCCCGCGTTTCAGGGTCCAGCAGTCAACATTTCAGGATCTCGATAGTCACACTGTGCACAGCTGTAGAGACAGGTGAATGCACGTACCAACCCTGGGTATCATCAAACGAAGCAGCAGGTTTGGAGTGCACCCCCTTTGTGGGGCTTCACTTATTTTGGTCTGCGTTTATTTCCTGTGGATTCCTGTCATCCAGTTTTAACAAGGCTGTGACTCGTAGTACTTGTCACCTCACTCCCAGGGTGAGTACCTGACCCTGGCCTCCTAATCATAATTCAGGCTAATGCTGGAGTCCAAGAGAAGGGCCTTGGGACCAGGCAAGGCCAATTCGAATCTTTCCCTCGGACTGACACATGAAAGCAGCGGGGGGGGGGGGAAATGCTTTCTCTTTCCCCTGGTGTTGCTGGGATAGATTCTAGGTCTCTCTCTATCATAGAGACCTAGATCATAGTCTGTCTCAGGATGGGGTCACGAAAAGGTAAAGAAACACCCTAGCTCCATGCCCTGAGGCCCTGGTTCAGGTCTCTCTCTCTCTCTTGCTTGGATTCAGCCACCTATTCTACCTCCTTCCCAGTAGTTGCTGTCACTTCCTTAAGCCACTTAGGGTTGGGTTTCAGCCACTCCCACAACTCCAGCCCATGGCCATGCCCTCCCACTCAACACCTAGGAGCCTATCTCTAAGGCTACATGCCAGGCCACAAAGAGGTCACCAGCCAGACTCAAAGGCAGGACTTCATTTTTTGTTTTTTTTTTGCAACAGGCTGTGTCCAAAAGCCTGTTGTCCAGGCTGGAGTGCAGTGGCGCAATCTCTGCTCACTGCAGCCTTGACCTCCCAGGCTCAGTTGATCTCCCAACCTCAGCCTCCCGAGTAGCTGAGACTAGAGGCACATGCCACCACGCCCTGCTAATTTTGTGTGTTTTTTTTTTTTTTTGTAGTAGGCTGAAGCCATCTGCCCACCTTGGCCTCCCAAAGTGTTGGAATTACAGGCGTGAGCCACCGTGCCCGGCCCAGGACTTCATCTTTTAAGTTTCATCAATGCTGCGGAGCGCTTGTTCCCTCCCTGGGTTACCGCTTGGTTTTCAGATCTGCGCCCTCACACCTCCAACCAGCCAACAGATGTGAGCCAGAAGGCTGAACGGCTCCACCTGGCTGCAGACGCCCCTGGGGCTCCCCTTTGTTCTCCTCCACGTGTCCACTGTCTTACGTCACTTGCCCCTCCAGCATCCTGCCTTGAGAAGCAGAAGGGTGCCATGAGTTTGCCTTTTCACTACAGGATCTAACTGGCCTCCTTGTGAACCATGTGAAAAGCCTATTCTGAAACACTGACCTTTTAGAATCAAGTGAACACAAAAGGAGACTGTTCCAGGCCTGAGGTTACAAACATAAAGATGATCATGTCCTCTGTCCATGCATGAGATTCTCACTGGTATTCCCAGCATGACAGCAAATATGTACTACCTTCACCCAGGAAAGAGCCACTTAGGACACTGGTGAGCTACTCCTTACGGGGTTGTGGAAATAAAGCCCAATCTGGCCTTGACCCCATGGTAGAACACTATTTACTGAGAGAATTCTAATAACGTAAATTTAAATTTACACACAACGCTGTTCTTTTCAGAACCAAGATTCTTTAGCTTAATGCGTATCAACTCTTCCTCCTGTTTAGGTCTCATTCTCTCATATGCAAGATTCCGACAGAAGCTGAGAGGTGCCTTCTGGTGTTTGATCGATACATTCCCTTGACAACAATTTATTCACTGTAGTTACAATGGATAGTCTTATGAAATCTTAAATAGCTGCCTTGAAAGTCCACAGGGGTGTAGACACGGCTCTTCACTCTACCTCACATGATAGAAGTTTATAAGATAGGGAATTAAAATCCACCGTTCAAATTATTCTTGCTCCTCTTAGGAAGTTCAGCATGCTAATTTAATGCTTAATTTTTTCAGGGCTATGCGAAGATAATAGTGAAATTCATATTGAGCCATTAGCGGGTTTTTTGTCTTTTTTTTTTTTTTTTTTAAGAAACCACTGAACATCCCTGCAGGAACTAGTGCTAACCTACCCAGTCTGGTGCCTGGGCAGGGGGCAGGCAGAAGGGGTCCATAGTTGCCATTTTGCTCATTTTCCTCCTGTAGCTCTGAACAGTGCAGGACAACAGGGCAGGGAGCAGTGCCTGCCATCTCTCTCTTACAATGTAGAGGCAGGGACTCCACTGTGAGTGCAGGAATCCCCTCCTGCAGTGCTCCATCACAAGTGGTCTCATCGTCTCCCTTCTTCTCCACTCTAGCTAGACAAGGACAGGTTTGTGGGGCCCAATGGGGTATGCTGTGCTAGCCAGGGGTCCCTGCATTAACAGATGCAAATATCTGTAAAACGTAAAACGAGGTCCTGTTCTTATGCCAGTGAGCAGAGTTCCATGGGGGAAAATTCTTGCCTCAAAATGGACAGACACCCATTCCTGGAGGCTTTCAAAAACTTTTTTATTTTTATTTTTTTTTTGAGATGGAGTCTCGCTCTGTCACCCAGGCTGGAGTGCAGTGGCGCGATCTCAGCTCACTGCAAGCTCCGCCTCCCGGGTTCACGCCATTCTCCTGCCTCAACCTCCCGAGTAGCTGGGACTACAGGAGCCTGCTACCACACCCGGCTAAATTTTTTGTATTTTTTAGTAGAGACGGGGTTTCACCGTGTTAGCCAGGATGGTCTTGATCTCCCGACCTCGTGATCCGCCCGCCTCAGCCTCCCAAAGTGCTGGGATTGCAGGCGTGAGCCACTGCACCCAGCCAGAAACTTTTATTTGCTAAACCCAAAGCAAATTATCTAACCTGCTGGAACCTCACTTTCTCCTGTTCAAAATGGGAGCACAACCCCAGTGGCCTGATTTGGTTATTACAAGAACCATGTAGCTAACTTGAGACTCCCTGAACAGCCTCCTCCACCAGGGTCTACCTGTAGCAGCCAATTGCTTTCCTTTCTTTTCCTTAACTAAAGATAATTTTTGACTGCGTTCCCATCTACCACACACCTTCCCGATATAAACAAGACCACTCACTCATTCAAAAATCCAGAAGACCCAGACAAGTAAAAACTAAAAATGTTAAATCTTCCATGGATTCATGACCCCAGACAACCACTATTAATATTTTGTGTTTTCATTCCTGGGCATTTTACATAGTTGAGATCATGCTGTAGATATAATTTGGCATATTCTCTTTTTCACGGAATATTCTATGCATTTCCGCATGTCACTCTGTAGCCTCCAGAAACAAAATTTCCATAGCTGCGTGTGATTCCAGTCAGTGGGTGCTCAGGGTTTATTTGACCACACCAAGCTTTTCAGGAGTCTTGGCTTCCAACTTTTTGCTAACATGAATAATGCTGGTTAGTAAAGCCTTTCCTTGAGTTGGGCTTATTCCCTTGGGAGCAGTCCCCAAAGCAGAATGATGGCATTCAGGAGTGAATATGTCAAGGGCCTTGACGTACGCTGCAGAAGGCTTTCCCTGTGCTCATACCATACGCAATGCTGCGGAAAGCCCATTGCACATCCCTAGAAAGTACCTTTCAGGATTTTTGATTTTTTAAAATTGTGGTTAAAAGACATATAACACAGAATTTACCATGTTAACCATTTTTAAGTGTACAGCTCAGTATTGTTCACACTGTTGTGTAAGCTATGTCCAGAACTACTTAATCTTGCAAAACTTAAACTTCATTCCTATTAAATGGTATCTCCCCATTCCTCCCTCTCTCCAGCCTCCGCAACTCCCACTCTACTTCCCGTCTCTGGATTTGACTATTCTGAGTACCTCATCTAGGTGGAATCATGCAGTGTTTGTCCTTTGGGACTGGCTCATTTCACTTAGCATTGTGTCTTCAGCATTCATCTATGTGGTAGCATGGGTCAGAATGTCCTTTTTTTTTTTTTTTTTTGAGACAGAGTTTCACTCTTGTCGCCCAGGCTGGAGTGCAATGGTGCGATCTTGGCTCACTGCAACCTCCACTCCCTGGGTTCAAGTGATTCTCCTGCCTCAGCCTCCCGAGTAGCTGGGATTACAGGCACCCGCCACCAACCCTGGCTAACTTTTGTATTTTTTGTAGAGACGGGGTTTCACCATGTTTGTTGGCCAGGCTGGTCTCGAATGCCTGACCTCAAGTGATCCTCCTACCTCAGTCTCCCAAAGTGCTGGGATTATAGGCATGAGCCACTGCACCTGGCCTGTCTTTCCTTTTTAAGGCTGAAGGATATTCCACTGTATCTCTAAACCATATTTTGTTTATCCATTCATCCAGCGATAGACACACTGGTTGCTTGCATCTTTTGGTGAGTGTGAATAATGTTGATATGAACATGGATGTACAGCCCTGTAACTTTTTTTGGATACCTTGATTGATACAAAATCATCTCGCCCTTTTTCTTTGCACATTCTTGACTTCCATTTTCCTGTTAACCGTATATCATTCCTTCCTCTTTTGTACCCTCACATGAATGAATGCCCTCTGCCAGAGAAGAGAAAGGATCCCAACTTTTAGAGGCTGAAGACTTGGCAAAAGAGTTTGGCAGAGGACAGGAATCTACACTTGAAACTAAATTTGATGCAACCTATTCTTGGCCAGAATTTGAGAACTCGATGACAGTATTACTTTTAAAATTTGTTTATTTTCCTTATACTGAAGATGTTAATTCTTTTCTGCAAATTCCTCTAAAGGTTAATGATCTTTACATTTTGATTACCTTTTTATGAAGTACATGAGTTTAACTCAAATCTGTCAGTATGTTCTTTAGTTATTTCATTGAATCAAAATTCTATACATTCTGAATTTCACAAATGTTTCTTTTTCTATTTTCTCTCGCTTTAAAAAAAAGAGTTACTGTTAGATCTATCTGGAGTTTAAGTTGGCTATGTAGGGTAAAGTGAGATGTAAAATTTTATATTTTGTTTTTGAAAAAGTCTAACCACGTTCCCTGACCATTATAGCATAATTTCACCCTCGCCAGTGACTCTTGATGCCTCTTTTAGCCAACATCAAATTCTTACAGACAAAAGGACCTCTGTGGGACCAGAACCACGCTGTGTCCATTCCCCTCCTCCCCAACCTCTCTCCAGTTTTTCAGGATCTCTTTGTTACAGACTCTAGCCCAGAGAAATCTGCTGGCCCCTGAAAACTTCCACAACCTTGCTTTAGAGCAAAGTAAAGAAGGTAACAATTCAAATTTCCTCCTACAGAGAGTGAGGAAATGCATTATGGCTTTTTGTAAATACAGAAAAGTCAAGCCTATCATTTTTTAATAATGTTGTGATTAGAATATGGCTGAGGCAGAGATTTTTCAAGCTGAAGGAAGCCCAGGATGATCTACCTGGAGTTCTGACCCTATGAAGAACCTGAAGACCTGGGGGGTGAAACCAACTGCACCAACACTGCAGCTAATGGTGGCAGGGCTGGAACTCACAGCCCTCGTCTTTGCTCCAAGCCATGATCCTCCCACTGTGACCTGCTGCCACTGGCCTCCCCTTTCTTGGATTTACTGGTGTAACAAATAGGCAGGGAGATGACCATTTAGCTAAAGACTCTGTTTAGGGTATCTTCATTATTTTCATTCACACACTCAGCTACACAAAACCAAAGCACACAACTATCACCCTAAACCAGAGAAGAGAGAGCTGACTTGAGACCGATGCACCACTCTGGTCAGAGAGATGCTTCCAGCGGAATGGTCTAGATAAAAGGCATCTTGCAGGCCGGGCGCGGTGGCTCAAGCCTGTAATCCCAGCACTTTGGGAGGCCGAGACGGGCGGATCACGAGGTCAGGAGATCGAGACCATCCTGGCTAACACGGTGAAACCCCGTCTCTACTAAAAAATACAAAAAACTAGCCGGGCGAGGTGGCGGGCGCCTATAGTCCCAGCTACTCGGGAGGCTGAGGCAGGAGAATGGCGTAAACCCAGGAGGCGGAGCTTGCAGTGAGCTGAGATCTGGCCACTGCACTCCAGCCTGGGCGACAGAGCGAGACTCCGCCTCAAAAAAAAAAGGTATCTTGCTTGCGGAGCAGCCTTTGAGAAAGGCAACTGACTGCCTTCCATTTCCCAGCAGTTCTATAAACTTGGGTTACACCTAGATTTCAAGTGTGCAGGGAAACCTGTATTCCTGACATGAATGCACAGAAAAGGTGGCTGGATGACCTGCGGCAATCTGCCCTGTGCACTGGCTGTCCTCCTGGCCCACGCATGACAGGCTGCGCCCCACGGCCGGGATTTGGGGACTCAAGGCAGAGAACATGTCAGGGCGATTTGGGACAAACCACCACAATATTTTCCCCAAATAGAATTATTTTAACCAGCATACAGCCTAAAATTAAGTAGAGAGAGTCTTATTGGACATAAAGAAAAGTTTCTTGTCTACTTGAAAGTTAAAACTAAAGTAATTTCCAGCTGCAGATCCATGTATTCGTTGACTAGGGGGTAATCTCCTCTTTAAGCATCTCTTGCTCCTTATTGTTGAATTGTGCAAGTAATGCTCTCAAACACCCACCAATGTATGCTGAAAAGATCACTTTTTCAACCTATGAGGGCACGTGTGTATTCCTCTCATTCAATGGGTGCTTCAGAAAAGTAATGTGTGCTCTGGATGCGGAAGTGACCATTTCATGCCAAACTGTGTGGGTCAATTCAAGGCTTTGGAAATTAAATTCTCTTTTCACTTCCCTTACTCTCCTCCTTTAAATCCTCCCTGGTTTACGAGTTTCCTTGGATCCCAGAAAGGCAAACACTCAAGGCTTCATCCAGATCTTGCCTGTAAGATTTGTGTCTATAAGAACTTCCCACTGACATTACCTCCCAAGTATGATACAGGAATTTCTTCTAGAATACTACATGATCCTGGAAGATCACACCCTCAGAAAACCCGGGCCTATGGGAAAAGCAGGGCTGGGCAGACAACTGAGGACCCATGGGACTTTGTAACCAGGGTCTTTGCAAAATTGAAAACAATCCCAATAAAAACATGAGTCCAGTCCAATCTCCCAGGCCTAGCCATGGCATCATGACGGCCCACCCAGTGCAGGCTCCTTCCCTGGGCCTCTGCTTCCTCCTTTAAAGAGAAAGTCCTTGAAAACATCCACTTCTAAATGATACCAGATTTGTCAACACTAAAAATAAGGTCCAGGGGTCCCCCTCTGCACCAACTCTTTTCTTTCCTCTTCCTTTAAACACAGGAGGACATATTTTCACAGCGTCTTTATCTGTACTTGTAGCTTCCCCAAACACGGTAGAAACCAAAGTGGTTCTCGAGGCCACTGAATTATTAATGCCACTTCTTGTACCAAAAGGCGGCCCTTCTACACTGTTCTTGGCTTTTTCCTAAAGGTCTTCATGTACTGTGAAGGCGTTCTGATTACATGTGTAATCAACACAGAACATTAACGTGCCAGGAGAAAAACCCCACTACAACCTTTCAGTCCTACAGATGTCGCACCTGGCCGAGTTCCCCATCAGCTCGCTGGCTTTATAAAAAAAGTATTTATTTTTATTGTGGTAAAGTATACACAACCTAAAGTGCATAATTTTAACCATTTTAAGAGACACTTCAGTGGCATTAAGTATTTTACCACAATGAAGAAATGGAACTCTGCTAAAAACTAAAAAAGAATTCCAAGATAAGAAGATAGTCATAAGTTATTTTTACTACCATCATCCCCCTTGTTTATTTTTAACCTGTCTTTTCTCAAATTTGGCTTTATAGGTAGCAAATCAGTCCCAACAATATCACCAACAGCTGAGAACAAACTCCAGGAAAGAAAGGAATGATTGTTGTTATTTCTCATACTCCAAAAGCTTGAAGGGTTCTGAGCTAAAAGCATATATAGTAAGTGGTTCTCTTCCAGTCCAGGTTTATGTTTTGGGGAGACACAAGAGAGAAACTAAGT
Source organism: Piliocolobus tephrosceles (assembly GCF_002776525.5). Classification (NCBI taxonomy): domain Eukaryota; kingdom Metazoa; phylum Chordata; class Mammalia; order Primates; family Cercopithecidae; genus Piliocolobus; species Piliocolobus tephrosceles. The sequence goes on from NC_045448.1 coordinate 103,631,118, forward strand.
GCCTTGATAGCATGCAATGGAATCTTCTATGGTTAATGCAGGCTTTTGGTGGATGATTGATGGTCCAGGTCCAAACTGTGGCTGTGTGACCTCAGGCAGATGGCTGAACCTTTCTGGACCTCAGTTTACAAGCTATAAACTGAGAACAGCATGCATAGATGAGTTAACATATGTAAGGCATTTTCAACACTTTATGGCACAAATAAGTCCTCATTAAATGATACCTAGTATTGTTAAAAGGCCAAGACCCTGCAACCAAAATATTTTAGTTGAAGGACCAACTAACATGGCATTTTTATTATGTGCAGTTAAACATCAAAATGTTTTAGAATTCATAAAAATACTTTAAATAACTTAAAGACATGAATAATTGTTCTTTCAGTGACAAAAATATTCTTTTTTAACTTAAAAAGAAGGCTTATTGTTATTCTCGGTAGTCAATGGCACAAGACTTGTTATTAGGAGAAAAAAATACTCTTGACAGCTTTGACTTAACTCCTACACACAGCGGATGTCATTTAATTTAAACATACAAACATACACAAAGACAACAGAAGAAATGCTTTTTTAAAACCATCCCCTCTTCAAAAATTACAGATGTCTTTCAAAACCCCACATCACATTTTTAGAGTTTATTTATAAAACTTAAATACTTTAAACGCATTTTATGTAAAACTCAATGCCTTAAACTCTGGAAACTTTTTATTCATATATTCTAGCAAAGTAAAAGATTCCAGTGTCTCCTTTGACTACCAATGATATTACCACTCTAGAATTTTCCCTAAATGTTGGAGAAAACACACAAGAAACATATAAGCAGAAAACCATGGGGGAGGGGCACCACCTTCACAAAACCACACGTGGGCCTGCAGGTGCTGAAACCATGGGCACCGAGGGCTGGTCCACATGGCCAAGCCATCTGGGCACTGCCTCCATTCACCTCGGGCCCCGACACAGCACCCAGGGTGGGGAAGCCACAGCATTGAACTTGCAGGAGTGGCAAGAAACTGACCGGAGGAGGGGTACGTCCCTACAGAAATTCAAGAGTGGTTTGGAATAATCCATTCCTGGCCAGAAAACCCTCTGCCATGGTGAGGAACCAGGTCAGAGCTGAGAACAGGTGCATGATGACATGCAGGAGAATCTTTTACTGTCAGGGGAGTCCCTAGATGACAAAGACAGCTGGTCACTACCAAAAATGGGCTAAAATCTGGGCTAGAGCTGCCCGGTCCAATAAAACAACAGCATGCCTCTCAGAGAAGCAGTTCTCTGATGTGAATCCGAAATTGAAAGAAGGCAGTTAGGAGCTCACAGCACACAGACACTGCACTGTCAACAAGCCCCCTGGCCAAGGATGCAACTTCCCACCGGGGCTGACATTGGATGGCTGCAGTGTGGCCCCAGCTGGTGTCCACCCGGAGCAGTGTGAGCGCCTGAGTGCATCTAGTTAGTGACCTGGCTGGGTGGCTCCCATGCTAACCTATGCCAACCTGTGTGCTGGATATGTTGTTTGTTCTTAGCCAGCACTACACTGGCACTGAGAGACTGAATGTGCAAATGGACAATGGGCAGACCTTATGTAAAAACAGAACCTGATTCCTGGCCTGCAGCAACCTGTACAGGAAGTTAGCCCCTCATCTACAATAATCAGCATGGAGCCAGTCTGCTCTAAGTCAGACTTGGAAGAAGTCAGACCTCTATCTCCAGCCACCATCAAGGAAGCCAAACCGTAACGATCAGCCCCAACTGGCCAGGACTTAATTAATAAATGACAACCGTCCTAATTCCACCACGATCCACTGCTTCCAACTTAGAACCAACCAGAGACAGCCAAACATGCTCCCCTAACCGACCACACAGGAGGCCCCATTGCTAGTTAGCCACCTGCAGCTCCTCCACGCCAATAGCCTCCAATCAGGGCATGCCTGGAGCCTTCCCTCTTTCCACCGTGAGGCTTTCCCACCCCCTGCCCGCCTCTAAGTCTCTGCCAAGCACAAGTGCTGGTGCAAGTTCTCACTAGTGCAAGTTCTGGATAAATGGCCTCTGTTCTCATTTGGGTGGTCTTTGTTTATTCCCGCAGTACAACGTCTCTCATGCCTTCCTCACCCTTGACTCTCTCTCTCCTTCTCTAACGAAAGTGGCACAAGGAAAAGTAATTAATTTCAGTGAAAGAGTCAACTGTTGCTCTAGAAAGAGGTGCAACTAGACACGACCAGTACAAACGATCACAAAACACTCTCATCTCACTTTCTCGTACTAAGTATGACTCATCTGGACAGCATCAATATGAAATACTCACTGATCTAGATTTCAAACAACCGAATGTTCCCCTATATTCATCTGGTGACATAGGAGCTAAATGGAAAAATATGAAGGGTTTGTTTCAAAACGCACTCTGCAGTCAATGCGTATCAGTGTGGTACCCTATACCTTTCATACCTGCAGAGCTGGTGGGGAATCATGCAGAAAACTGTTCAGAATCATGGGCCCCTCCTCCTCGGTACCACTGGAGGCTAACTGAGCAAAGAAAGGTGAACTTTTCTATAGCATTTGAGTATACTTATTTCTTCTAATCCTCTGAAAATTGGTGTTCCAAGTATAAAATATACGCTTAAGGAGATTTATCAAAACACTTGCTGATCAGAATCCCTGACTCTCCCAACATCCTGGGCAAGGGTCCCTAGGGTCCCTCCTAGCCCTTAGCCTCCCCCCAACCCCATAGAGTCCTCCTTCAATGGTACCCCACATCCAGCACAGAGCTGAGCACGGTACTTGCTGGGCAACTGCTCGGTAGCTAAATCTTCACTAACTATGGGGCTGATGACACAAACCCTATTCTTAATTGGGTCAGGATTGAAGGAGAAATCGGGTGGCCAGGCTGTGAGCCTGGAGACAGTGAGAGCTGACGTGGCCCTGGGAGTCTGTGTACTATGGGTGACCCGGCCCTATCACGGCAGTCATCCTCACCACCATTTCTCTTCTCATCTCCTCTTGCAGTATCTAATCCTCCTAATCTTCCATTTCTGTCTCCTTCTGAGCAAACGGAAGACATGGGAGCTGGAATTCCTCAGTTTGGGAATGGCTCATCAAGATACCATCTTCTCATTTTCCAAACCATCTGGACAACGGATTGACGGGTGAGATAAAGGACATTCTGAAAAGGAATTATTCCTTCATGCCAAAGTCCTTTCTAAACCTCATCCATTTTCCTTTATAAAGAGATCCTTCAGATCTCTTTATAAATATCATCTACTTCCTTGAGAGAAATGGAAATTTTTCTTAATCGAGAAAACGTTAAAGTGAATACTGAAGTTTGGAAAGCATTTTATGTTTCTTCTGCTTAACATAAGTGTTAAATAACAGAAAACAAGGGTCAGAGCCATTTCAACAATGCGCAAATATCAGTATATAGGACAAACTATGTCAAAACATACTGAAAACTTACAGTGAAAATTTTTCTAAGCAGACTTTTACCTGAGACCATCAAAACATTTTCCCATAATGGAGGCTCTGATTCCCTATTTATCTAAAAATGTGCTTTTTACCTACCCCCTCAGCCCCCAAAACTGTATTGCTGTTTGGCTGTAATCTGATTTTAATGTGTGTGCAATGTTGGGGGCAGGGGAGGATTTATACCCAATGATTAAAGCTCAAGCAGAGACTTTGGACTTTGATCAGAGAATATATGAAATTTCCAGGTGAGGCTGATCAAAAGTGGGGACACCAGGGAACAGATACTAGCATTTTTTCTTTTTCTTTCCTTTTTTTTTTTTTTTTTTTTTTTGAGACATAGTCTTGCTCTGTCACCAGGCTGGAGTGCAGTGGCTCAATCTCAGCTCACTGCAACCTCTGCCTCCCGGGTTCAAGCAATCCTCCTGCCTCAGCCTCCCGAGTAGCTGGGACTACAGGCATGCACTACCACGCCCAGCTAATTTTTGTATTTTTAGTAGAGACGGGGTTTCACCATGTTGGCCAGGATGGTCTCAGTCTCTTGACCTCATGATCGGCCCACCTCAGACTCCCAAAGTGCTGGGATTACAGGTGTGAGCCACTGTGCCTGGCCGATCCCAGGATTTTCTACTCCTCTCAGGAATAGCTTAGGATAGTCACTTCATTATAATAGAACTGTACTTTTCTGTAAAAAGAATCCAGCTACAAAACTGGCTGTTTGTTGATGCACTGAATGTCTCTGCTGAAAGAAGGAACACTGGCAGGGCCACATGGAGCCTCCCGTTCTCAACAACGCACCTGTGGGCTGTGCTGACCTGTCGTCCGGTTCCTCAAACACCACATCCCAGAGACCAGGACACAGGTTTCTCTAGACCAGTGAAGTGCTCAGTTATATGCACCTGCTTTGTGAAACTGTGCAGGATCTGAGATGCTGCTCACCGTGTACGACTGAGGACTTTATATAAGTGAACACTGCAGAAAGAGGAGGCAGCCGGGTCAGGGAAAAGAGCCCTTTCTTTACTGACACTCACACCGTGACTACCAGCCAGAGTAACTGCAGCACCAGCCCCCACACTCAGACCACAGGCAAGGTGATGACAGTCGAAGGAAACTTTCTATGTGGGCACAGATGAAGTTCCCATTGACAAGGGATGGCACACAATGCATTCTGTCTACGCGCAGGAGTAGCTGCCTCCCTCCCCAAGCAGAAAGAAGGGAGAGAAACCTTTAGCTCCTTGGAGATGGGATGGAAAGGATCCTAGGTTCTTACCCCAACCTTTTAAAGTATAAATAAAATATCTCCAGGGGTCAGAAAGCCTCATGAGTCTGGGCTTTTATGACCTAGAGTTGTCTCTATGATCTGGGCTTCATGAACCCTTTGGACATGTAAATACCTAGGAAGACAGTGCTCTAGTCTTCCTGGCACCTGGGGGCTTGTGTGTGTGTCTATGTGTGTGAACATGTATGTGTATGTGTATGTTGTGTATACATGCACGTATGTGTGTATATGTGTACTGTGTGAATGCATATGTGCATGTGAATATGCTGTGCATGCATATGTGTATTTGTGTCTACATGCACTTATGTATAAGTATGCATACATGTGCAGTTATATGTGTGCACTTTACATGTATATTGTGTACACATATATGTGCATGTGTATATGCTGTGCATGTATGTGCATATGTATGTGTCTGTGGGTATATACACATATTTGTGCATGTGTATGCATGTGTGCATATGTATATGTGTGCATGTGTGTATGCATGTGCGTGCATATGTATATACACATGCAGGTATGTATGCATGTGGTAAGTATATGCATGTTTGTATATGTGTATGTGTAAATGTATTTTTGTGTGTGTAGATGGAATTCTGGAGGGTCAGTCTGGTTACTGAATGTTCTAACCTTTGGTCATTGGTCACATCAGCAAGTCACCAGCCCCTCTGGCCCTTCTACACAGGGTCAGATCTTAGGCACAGGAATAGGGATTATGCTTGATTTCTTCTTTTAACACTTTCTCCAAATTTTTCATAGGTATATTTGGCATGGGCATACATAGTCACTGTAGAAAATTCTCTTTTTTTTTCTTTTGAGACAGAGTTTCACTTTTTCTTCCAGGCTGGAGTGCAGAGGGGCAATCTTGGCTCACTGCAAGCTCCGCCCCCCGGGTTCATCAAGCAATTCTCCTGCTTCAGCCTCCAAAGTAGCTGGGATTATAGGTTCCCACCACGCCTGGCTAATTTTTTTTTGTATTTTTAGTAGAGACAGAGTTTTGTCATGTTGGCCAGGCTGTTCTCAAACTCCTGACCTCAGGTGATCCACCTGCCTTGGCCTCCCAAAGTGCTAGGATGACAGGTGTAAGTCATCCTGCCCAGTCTAGAAAATTGAACAGTAACAAGTAATAAGCACTGTTTGCTTACTACATGCCAGGCACAACTGCAGGGCTTTGCATATGTTGTCTCTGTGAATCCTCAGAACATCCTGAAGCAGATCCTACAATTATCCCTATTGTGCAGAGGAGGAATGGAGAGCCTGGATTGAAGCCACTTTCCTAAGTTGCACAGCCAATGAGAAGTGGAGCTGAGATGTAAACCCAGGCAGCCTGACTCCAAACTTGACTGGTAAGCACCGTGTTCTAGATTTCCTCATGCTTATATTTAGACAGATCATTCTTTTCGCTTTTTCATTTTTTTTTTTTAACTAAAATGGAATCAAACTGTTGTTTGCCCCCTGCTCTTTCTCTTCGCACATGTGACCTTCTCTGATGGCGATGGTTCTCAAGGTTCCCTGCCCCACCACTGTGAAACTGATGACTTCACAGGCATCTGATGTTCTCTGACAGATCGACTCTGGAATTCCAGATTCTAAACCCCAAAGCCTCAGGAACATCAGGTTGTTGTGGATTAAGATTTTTAAAAAAAGTGGGGGCTGTGGAGAGAAAACTGTCTGGGGTATAAAGTGGCTACCAGAAGGTTGCATTAGAGGGTTGTGGGGAACCCGGGTCTGTGAATACAAGTGGATTTAATAAAATGGTACATCTCAAGGACCTAAAAATGATAATTTTAAATAATTTAAATAATTTTAAAAGGTTGGTCTCCGTTCAAATGAACAGAGGCTTCCTGTCCTTCAGTGCAGTTCAATAAACACGGATGGAGCAAGTCTACTCCACAGCAGCTCCTGAAAGACGGGAGAAAAAACATGTGATCCCCACTCCCGGGAACCGACAGTCTTCACTGCAGTTAACTGAAGGAGAAAGCCACACTGGTAACCTTGGAACTGTAAAATCTAGATACTGCCATGTAACAGACACGCAGGAGGCTCTGTCGGAGCCCAGAGGATACACATCCGACCCCTGTGGGCAGGCTCTTAGAAGCCAGAGCTGTCCGAAAGGGTGAACAAGAACTGGCAAGCAATGATGGAAGGAAGGGTGTTCCAGGGCAGCAGTAACAGTACGGGCAAAGGCCCCGGGGCCTGGAGAGTTGAATGGAGTAATGCCACTAACATCTGCTGTTCATGTAAAGCATAAAATTCCCTGAATATGGATGAGAAAAATCTGCCTTCACACACTCTGCATCTACTAACCATGAGCAATTTTCAAGTCAATCCTAAATTCCATCAAAAAGAAAAAAATGTTATTTAAACATAGAATAGCTGTTTACGGTTCTAAGAGTGTCTATAGAAGAAGATGGACTTCAAAAGTGAAGCACAAATATTCCTAACTGATATGAAACAGAAGCTCTAGACATGCCTGGCAGTAATTTTTGATAAAAATAAAATGAAAGGATAAAAAATTTGAAGGTTTACAAAAATAATCTGTATAGAAATATGGCTGACTCTTGAACAACTCAGGGGTCAGGGGCACCAACTCTCATGAAGTTGAAATGTGAGTATATAATCTCTGATTCTCCCAAAACTTAACTATGAATAACCTACTGTTGACAAGAAGCCTTACTGATAACAGTCAATTAACACATATTTCATTTATATATATCATACCCCACATTCTTAAACTAAGCTAGAGAAAAAATGCTATTAAGAAAATCATAAGAAAGAGGAAATCTGTCTGCTATTCACTAAGTGGAAGTGCATGATAATAAAGGTCTTCATTCTCAGGCCGGGTGCAGTGGCTCACACCTGTAATCCCAGCACTCTGAGAGGCCGAGGCGGGCACATCACTTGAGATCAGAAGTTCGAGAGCAACCTAGCCAACATGCTGAAACCCCGTCTCTACTAAAAATGCAAAAATTAGCTGGGCATGGTGGTGGGCACCTGTAGTCCCCATTACTCGGGAGGCTGAGGCAGGAGAATCGCTTGAA
>NC_045448.1:103638897-103643495 GCF_002776525.5 Piliocolobus tephrosceles
CTGGGCAACTGTAGTCCCCATTACTCGGGAGGCTGAGGCAGGAGAATTGCTTGAACCTGGGGGAGGTGGAGGTTGCAGTGAGCCCAGACAGTGCCACTGCATTCCAGCCTGGGCAACAGAGAGAGACTGTCTCAAAAACAACAACAACAAAATAAGTCTTCATCCTCATCATCTTCACGTAGAGTAGGCCAAGAAGGAGGAAGAGGAGGAAACGGAGGGTTTTGTCTTGCTGTCTCAGGGGTGGGAGAGATGGAGGAAGGGAAGGGGAGGCAGGAGAGTCAGGCACACTCACTGTAACTTTTATTGAAAGTAAATCTGCATATAAGTGATTCTACACAGTTCAAACCTCTGTTGTTCAAGGGTCAACCACAAATATATATTTGTAAAATTTAATCTCTCCTCTGTATATTAAAAAAAACTTATCCAAAGCACTGAAGTAAAGTACCCCTCAAACTTTCTAAGCAGTACTAACAATTATCAAAGCAAATTCATCCTCATTATCTCCTCTGATTATTATGAACACCTCTTTGAGAAGGCAGGCCTCATTATCTCAATTTCTCAGAGGATGTAAAGTCAGTCACTTTCCTGCAGCTAAAAGGGCCTAGACCAGGGGTCTTCTGACCCCAGTGTCCTGTTCTCTTCATCTCAGCGTACTGACTATGCAAATCAATCTTCAAGAAAAAGGCCAGGCATGGTGGCTCACACCTGTAATCCCAGTACTTTGGGAGGCCGAGGCAGGCAGATCACCTGAGGTCGGAGTTCGAGACCAGCCTGGGCAACATGATGAAACCCCTTCTCTACTAAAAACACAAAAATTAGCTGGGTGTGGTGGTTGGTGCCTCTAATCCCAGCTACTCTGGAGGCTGAGGCAGAAGAATCACGTAAACCCAGGAGGTGGAGGATGCAGTGAGCTGAGATTGCGCTACTGAACTCCAGCCTGGGCAACAACAGCAAAACTCTGTCTCAAATAAAAAAAAAAAAATCTTCAGGAATAATTAAATCAGCACACATATTCATGAAAAGCAAATCTTAAATGTTTATTATAACCCATCTGATTTAGGGGAATTATTTAAAAAAAAAACAAAAAAGCTAACCCAGGGGTGACAATTTCAGGGCTTGAAAGATAGTCATTTTCTGATGTCACAGCTACAATCATGTTCTTGTGTCTAAAATAATTAACAGTGCCACTGAAAGACAGGGCAAGAAAGAAAGGGCGGTGCAGAGAATGAGGTGGAAAGGCAGATGGTGACCTCATGACAGAAGGCTGAAGACCTGTTTCCACCCTGGGCTCTGCCACTGCTGAGCCCCAGCCTCAGTTTCCCCTTCTGTAAAATGATGGTGCTGGCTTCCTGACCTCTAAGGTCTCATCCAGCTCTGTCGCTCCCTGACCCTCCTCTCTAGAGGACACTTCCTGGATTAAAATCACAGTTAAGGACAACAGTGCCTCTCTTCCCCATCTCCTCCTCCCAGCATACGCCCAACTGTTCTTTACTTCAGTTTCAGAAGGGCAAAAAGACCAATCTGAGGAAAATTCCATTTATCTTCAATCAGATTAGAAGCTAACCCCAAACACTTTCCAGGTAGTTATCAAAAGAGGACAGTGCAAAATTAAAAGGCAAACTGCATGTCTAAAAATTGCAATCCAGGCCAGATGCGGTGGCTCACGCCTGTAATCTCAGCACTTTGGGAGGCCAAGGAGGGTGGATCACCTGAGGTCAGGAGTCCGAGACCAGCCTGGCCAACACGGAGAAACCTCATCTCTACTAAAAATACAAAAAAATTAGCTGGATGTGGTGGTGCGTGCCTGTAATCCCAGGAGAATAGCTGGAACCCGGGAGGCGGAGGTTGCAGTGAGCCAAGATCGCACCATTGTACTCCAGCCTGGGTGACAAGAGCGAAAATTCATCTCAAAGAAACAAAAGAAAAATGGAAATCCATAGTTAGGTATAACAAAGAGAATAAGACATTCGGATCAATACAGCCTTTTACAATCTAACTTTTAGACTGTCAGATAGATCCATCTGGGGCCTCAAGTAATCTGGATGAATTATCTAATCTGCCTGAACTCAGGTGAATTCAGGCTTCTGCTTTACCTGAAATAAAATCTCCTTGGGATGCTAGACCTGTCCTAGAACATTAATACCTCTGGAAGGATGGGGCCCCGCTGCTGTATGGCGCTAGTGTCTGTAAGCGATGTAATTTACTGGAAATAGCAATGTGAGTGTGGCCACCACATGAGCCACACTGAAGTGTTCAAAGGTATTCTTGGTTTTAGTTCTCGATCCTGAAAAATCTGCCCCAGAACTAAGAGGAGCACCATGTTTCACCATTCACAGACCTCATCTCATGTTCTTTTCAAAGTTCTTTCATATTTCTGACCAAACATTTCCCCATCTGGGAAAATGGAGGAAAACCCCATTCCTCCCAAACCCATATATCTCTTTCCTCCAACACTATACATGTGGTCCGGGGACTTGCCTTCGCGACGGGGCAAAGCTGCAATGCCACAGAACCCAGGGAGGCATTGGAACCAAGATGCAAAAAAATTCCGTGTGTACGGAAAACAGAAGAAGGGCATTCACCTGGTAGAGCCACCTCTGACCTACATGATGGGAACTCGGAGGTACCCCTTGAATCGCTAACTCCTGACCCTGTTATTCCATGGCTGGTCCTACAACAGGTCATCCCAACCTCACCCTCCCCTACCATCACTGTCCCCAGGCACAGGCGTGAGTGGCCATGTCTTCCAGGTGAAAAGCCTTCCCAAATCAGTTTCAGTATTGCTTCCTAGAACTCTCTGAAACGATATACATCCCAGAATAATTCAGACAGATGTTATTCAAGGATTCCAGGTGGGGAGAAGAAAACAAAACAGAAATGACTCAGGTCAGGGTAATATGCTTATTCTGAGAAGGCACTAGGTGGCTGTTCGCACCACTCTGGTAGGGGGGTGGTACATATTGAAGTAAGGTCGCTAGGGTAAATTTGATTTTGTGTGTCTATATGTATGTCAATCCAATTACTTTATTGATGTTTATGTTCAGATTTTGCTTCTGTTTTCATAAACGGTGGCAGCAGGAAGGTAGACAAAGCGGAAGTAACCTAACCGGGCTCCTCACTGCCATTCCGCAAAGAGCGCCTGGCACCCCTGCTTACAACCAAGGCTGGTGGCGGGAGTAGGGCTGGGATGCTCTGAACTGCCCTTAATTAGTTAAGTGGATCACTACGGAGATACTCCCCAGCAGTCAAACTGAGGAACAATGACTTACAAAACCCTGTTATTCAAAAGTCTGTAATATCTCGCTTGCATGTATTTCCTTTATATTACGTTGAGCACTGAGGTCTGTGCTTAGGTATGGAGGGGAAAAGGGGCAGGAGGATATGTTTTGGGGTGATCCTGAATGACTTCGAGGAGGCTTCCCCATAAATTCAGTCCATCTTGGGTTTCCCGGGCACAGAATGATGAGACCCAGGTGAAAAGGTGTTTTACAAATGTGGTCCAGGAGGCTGGCCCCTAGCTTTCCCTGCTGGCTTCTAGGTTGAGCTCAGTTGAAGAAAGATGTACCTGACTCCAAAATGAGGAGAGACATAATGAGTGTCCTGATTTAACAATCCTTATTACAGCCAGAGAAACAATTTTGGAAAGCTGGTTCGCTACTAAAAGACAGCAAGGAACAGAATAATGATTTTGTCCTAAAAAAGATTTTCCTGCAAGCATTCCTCTTTTGTACCCTTTCACACACAGCCTCCTCCTCCGACGGGTGGAGTCGAGCATGGTCACCAAACGGGAGTGGTTTCCTACCCCGGCACGCACCCAGCCGCCACACGGTGACCTCCTGCTCAAGAAAAAACTGCTGAAGCTCAAGAAGGCAGGCTCAGATGCTGGATTTGGTTTACACACATCCTATTTTCTTCAAAGCAACATTTCAGAAAAAGTAAACAAAAACGAGCTGTTCTATTTCTGGTTCTTCTCTAAACAGTGAAATTCAAGTTCCTGCTCTGACTGTCCTCATGCCAGCCACTTAACTTACCTGCGCCTCGGTGGCCTGTATGGAAAATGTAATAGGACAGTGCTTCCCTCCAGTGACTGCTGTCAAAGCAGATGAGCAAACTCGTGTCTGTAACGATGACTGTCGAACACAGGGTTCCGCATTCCCAAATGATCCTTGGACCTGACGATATTTTTACCTTGCCTCAATCGTTATGGAAAAATGATAAAGGGGCTGGGCGCGGTGGCTTACGCCTGTAATCCCAGCACTTTGGGAGGCTAAGGCAGGCAGATCACTTGAGGTCAGGAGTTTGAGGCCAGCCTGGCCAACATAGTGAAACCCTGACTCTACTAAAAATACAAAAAAAAAAAAAAAAAAAATTAGCTGGGCATGGTGGCGCATGCCTGTAATCCCAGTTACTTGGGAGGCTGAGGCAGGAGAATTGCTCAAACCTGGGAGGCGGAGGTTGCAATGAGCCAATATCATATCACTGCACTCTAGTCTGAGCGACAGAGTGAGACTCCATCTAAAAAAAAAAAAATGGAAAGGAAAGGAAAGGAAAGAAGGAAGGAAGGAAGGAAGGAAGGAAGGAAGGAAGGAAGGAAGGAA
>NC_045448.1:103643505-103658289 GCF_002776525.5 Piliocolobus tephrosceles
GAAGGAAGGAAGGAAGGAAGGAAGGAAGGAAGGAAGGAAGGAAGGAAGGAAGGAAGGAGAGAGAAAAGAGAGAGAGAAAAGAAAAATGATAAAGGGATAGCCAAGGATGGCAATATTATGGGATTGAAAAGTGTGGGTGAGAAAATCCTGCAGTTGACCCTCACCCCACCTGGCATACACAAGAAGCACTATTAAAAGTTGGTCAAGTAAGTAGGCAGTTTATTCTCCTTCATAGGCATGAATGAGCTCTGTGCGTTCAGTCTGTTTATCTGAAAAAAGTCAGATGTCCACACCTAAGAGAGTCAGCCGGTTCCCAGAACTTAAGTGGACGGTCCGTGTCCATCCTTGTCCTTGTTTCTCCCTATACCCAGCTGCCTCTAGCAACCAGCCTTCCTTATCTTATGCCACTCATGGCAGAGAGCAGATTGTGGAGAGCACACAGAGAGATAAGGCGATTCAGGCAGAGCGGGCAATCGGCCTGTGGCGTGGCCCTCGTAAAACCTCTGGGTGGAGGGTGCGCCGGCTGAGCCCAGAAAGCCTGGTTCTTACGGACTCTCTGGAAGCAGGGCCTGAGAAACCTCTGATTCTCCAGGTGAGGAAGCCTCTCCAGGGCTCATCAGAGAAAGAGAAGCACTGAGCCACCAGGAAGGGGTCGGCAGGTCTGTTCGGTGCCAGGCAAGCTCCAGGACTCCGCAAAGGCCTCTTTGCTTTCTGAGCCTCTGGTTTTTATCTGGAAAACGTACACCACGTTGTACCAGATGATTACTGCGGTTCTTTCCCTCCACCTCAAAACCAACGTATTAACCAGAATTGGGAGTGTGTCTCCAATCTGAATAATAAACTCCTGGTTCCACTGAAAACCAGGTGATCCTTACTCTTTAGAGGATCCTGACATAGGAGACAAACAACAGGATCCTATAAGAACTGCGGGAGCTGAGCCTCCATTCTGCAAGCCAAGCCTCTTTAGAAAAAAACCAAAAGGCCACACGAAGTAGCACATGTCACACTCATCATGGCAAAACAGCCCCACACATCCCATAAAAATCTCAGAATCCATGGGGTACACGGAGGCTATTTGATTTGGATTGAAATGTCAGACACAAAAGGTTATCAGGGTACTTTGCTCTCAGAAATGGCAAAAGCTTTCAAAAGCATACTGTGCAGCCTCAAGCAACTGCCAAGACATTCTGAGTGTCTGGCTCCTAGAGTTGAAGTATTTCACTTCCTCCACTTTATGTTAGCTCTCAAGAGAACACTGGGATATGTTGGGGTTTTAATTGCTAGAATGTACCTTGTCTGAAAAAACCAAGTACTTCATTCAAGAAGAAAACACCTTGAGGCTGGCATTTACTCAGCTGGGTGTGCAAGAGTTTGAGTGAACTGGTCACAGAGCGAAATAAATCAATAGCAGTACTTTTCATTTTTTATGAAACTCTAACAAGCATTCTCTCCTCTTGATTCTCATCCTGAGTATCAGTATCTCCCTTTCACAGATGAAGAAACTGAGTCATGGGGTTTATGCAACTTGCCAAGGTCACTTGGTCACAGTGACCGTATCAGGGTGTCAAAGCTTTCTGCTATGGGTCACGTGCTGTCCTCGTTACACCATTTAAAAGCGCCCTGGCCCAAACGGCAATGGTCATTCACACACTGTGATTTAAAATCCGGTCATAGGGTGCTGCTGGCACACCCATGGCACAGGCTGAATGTTTTTATAGGTGTCTCATATAAACAGGCTGCAATAGATGCAAGAGCTGCCAAAGTCTGCGCTGTTAGAAAACAGACATCGCCTCAGGGAAGCATATCCGAATGATACCACCAAAAGAAGTACCAAATGGGCAACGAAATGCCATTGCTTCGTAGAGATATGTGCTTAGACACATGGCACGAGGAAACACAAGGAGATTTTGTACGAAGAGGTTAGATAGCTGACCACTTTGGACAGCTAACTCATGCAGACACAGCACAGCTTCCCAGAAACTGGGAGCCCAAGAATTAACTATTCCTTTTAAAATTTAAGTATGGTGTGTCCTGCACTAGGAACCTCCACTGTTGCCTGGGTCTTTGCCAGGTAGGGGCCAATCTAGGTCTCTCTCTCTTTTTTTTTTTTTTTTTTTTTTTTGAGACGGACTCTCGCTCTGTCGCCCGGGCTGGAGTGCAGTGGCCGGATCTCAGCTCACTGCAAGCTCCGCCTCCCGGGTTCACGCCATTCTCCTGCCTCAGCCTCCTGAGTAGCTGGGACTACAGGCTCCCACCACCACGCCCGGCTAGTTTTTTCTATTTTTTGGTAGAGACGGGGTTTCACCGTGTTAGCCAGGATGGTCTCGATCTCCTGACCTCGTGATCTGCCCATCTCGGCCTCCCAAAGTGCTGGGATTACAGGCTTGAGCCACCACGCCCGGCCATAATCCAGGTCTCTTAAGTGGGCCAACAGCAACGTTCTCGTGGTGAGAATGCTACTAGACCAGGCATGGCGAGAGGAGAGAAACCTATTGCACAGTTGGAAGGCTAACCAACGACCCCCACCGAGGGACTGTGTATATACCAAACAGCACAAACCCAAACAGATGCGGAGCACACTGGAGTGCACCACCTTGCTGCCCAAGAAATCCTCATTTCTTCACAGAGCACCAGGAACATGACTCCCTGAACTGGTACAGCAATAGCAGCAGGCCCCGGCTGAGGAGCAGCCAACAATGACCAGGGCAGGTGCAGCATGGCAACTGCCAGGTAAGTGCTTAGAGCAAGTTTCTACAGAAATCAGGGGACAAGGATGACGAATGACCTGCCCAAGGCGGGAAGGGAGATACAGGTGGCTCAGGGTGCAGCGAGTTTCCTGAGACTCTCTTCGAGGGGCTCATATCTGTTGTCTGGCAGTCAGGGGCCAGCAGTTCTTCTCTCATTCTCTCCATGGAATGGAGAGATGCAGGGGATTCAGGGGGATCACAGGCCCAGGCAGAGCCCAGCTTGGTCATGAGAATCACACACACACACGGGGACAAGAGCAATGATGTCAGCAGCTGCAGCCTTGCCAGGAAGCACCCCAGGAATAACTGGAGAGCAAGTCAAGGACTTGGGGCCCTGTGAGCTGACAATCAGCATGCTAGGGGGTAAATGACAGCAAACGAAGGCAAAAAGAGCATGGGTTTGCAGGTTTGAGAGAATGGAAAAGCCAGGAAGGAGACGTAAAATGCAGGATAGGGCCTATTTTCATCAAGGTCACCTTGAACTCCAAATCCAGGGCTCCTGTGCTTCCCCTGGACAGAGTCCCCAGAAGTGGTGCCTTTTCAGATCAAATGAAAAAAGATTGTATTTTGCTTGAGAGATCATAAAACCTCAACAAAATTGCCATGCAAATTGGCTGTGAATGAATTTCTCTCTCCCACAATGCTACGAAGGGGAAAGGGGGGAGGCCATAAAAGGAAAATTCTGACCATTAAGGAGGCCTTGGAGAGGTCACATAAAAACTTCCATCTGCTTTTGGTCATTAGATGAGCTAAGATGACAGAGCTGCACAGCAATCGTTCTCAGCAAGGTTCCAGTTGACACATCCATCCCCTACCCTACCACACACCCCACAACTTGGGGTTTAAAGTTTTCCTCATATTTGTTATTAGATCTTGATCTCCAGGGAATTAGGCATCTTTTGCAGTAACTGATGATACCGTACGCCATGTCTTTCGTAGACAACACAAATGGAATTGTTGATGTGGCAAACTACGATCTATTTTTATTTTATTTTTATTTATTTATTTATTTTTTGAGACGGAGTCTCGCTTTGTCACCCAGGCTGGAGTGCAGTAGCGCAACCTCAGCCCACCGCAACCTCTCCCTCCTGGGTTCAAGTGATCCTCCTGCCTCAGCCTCCCAAGTGGCTTGGATTACAGCTGTCACCTCACCTGGCTAATTTTTGTGTTTTTAGTAGAGAAGGGATTTTACCATGTTGCCCAGGCTGGTCTCGAATTCCTGACCTCAAATGATCCACCTGCCTCAGCCTCCCAAAGTGCTAGGATTACAGGCATGAGCCACAGTGCCCGGCCCAAACATAAGATTTGGTAGATCAATGTAGCAGACAGACTGGCTTCCCCTTGTCCTCACTCCAACCCACCTCCTCAAAAATCCTCTCTACCTACAAGATAATGTTTCCTCCCCTCCCTTACTGTCAACACTCTGTCAACAGGCAGTGATCAGCACTGTTTGCCCCGTGACCTATGTGGACCTATGATGCTGTCTGCTTCTAAAAGGTCTTTACCCTCCACGATGGAATAATGGAAAATTGAAGCCATCAGGTTCTGAGATTGAAAAAATAATGGATGGATGTTTCTATGTAACACTAAAGACAGATCTGACTTCTACTGATGGGGACTATTTGTGAAAATACTCCAAAAGGACTCCAGTCCATGTCGGAGAATCATGACTAGCCGCTGGGTTGGATGAAGCTAGAAACCATCATTCTGAGCAAACTATCCCAAGGACAGAAAACCAAACACCGCATATTCTCACTCATAGGCAGGAACTGAACAATGAGATCACTTGGACAAGGGGCAGAGAACATCACACACCCGGGCCTGTCATGGGGTGGGGGGAGGAGGGAGGGTTAGCATTACGAGATATACCTAATGTAAATGACGAGTTAATGGGTGCAGCACACCAACATGACACACATACACATATGTAACAAACCTGCACGTTGTGCACATGTACCCTAGAACTTACAGTATAATAAAAATAAAATAAAATAAAAAGAATGGAGTTAACCTGTCTGAATCAAGGAGAAAACAAATGTTTGCATTTGTATGCCAAAAATACAGACATTCATAAAAATTAATAAAAAATGGAGGCATTCTCATTTCTTGGTGGTCTCGAAGTTTCTTCTACCACCTGTCATGTTACTGCATGTAGTTTGATGACTGATAATTCTATTCGCATTAGGATATTTGGGATGCCTCAATGCATGCAACAAAGACCAAAGAGCTATGCTGGCTGCCTCATGATGTCCCTGGGAAGTCTACTGATAGGTTTTTCTTTCTTTTTTTTTTTTCAAGGTATTTTTTTGTGTGTGGTCTCTATTGACTCTGAGAAGGTTTTTTCTTTTGTCATCTTGCCTTTTCCTTTCCTACTGGAGGACAGCAGGTGGTGGGTGTTCCTGGGCTATGCACTATCACTTAGGAGTGAGAAAGTAGAAGGATGATCAGAGGTCCATGACCAAGAGTGGTGCTTTTCAAATGTGCCCTTGCCTGAAGGGTGATTAACATTTCTTATGAGTTTTATCCATTTCATTTGCCTTCCTCTGTTCTCTAGCAGATTTGAAAAAATTTTAAGAGCATTCCCCTGGAGAACTGCAACAAGATGAGGATGCCCACTCTCACCACTTCTATTCAACACAGTACTGGAAGTGCTAGTCAGAGCAATCAGGCAACAGAAAGAAAGTAAAGGCATCCAAATAGGAAACGAAGAAGTCAGACTCTCTTTGCTGTTGATGTGATTCTACAGCTAGGAAACCCCAAACAACTTCACCAAAAGTCTCCCAGAACTGACAAATGACTTCAATAAAGTTTCAGGATACAAAATCAATGTGCAAAAATTAGTAGCATTTCTATGTTATTTCACACCAATAATGTCCACGCTGAGAGCCACATCAAGAACACAGTTCAAAAGCTCTGGGATCAGGCGAATGGATCACTTGAGGTCAGGAGTTCAAGACCAGCCTGGTCAACATGGCAAAACCTTGTCTCTACTAAAAATACAAAAATTAGCCAGGCATGGTGGTGCGTGCCTGTAGTCCCCAGCTACTTGGGAGGCTGAGACAAGGAGAATCATTTGAACCTGGGAGGCGAAGGTTGCAGTGAGTTGAGATTATGCCACTGTAATCCAGCCTGGGCAACAGAATAAGACTCTGTCTCACAAACAAACAAAAAAATCAGTTCCATTTGCAGCCAGTTGCAGTAGCCATTAAAATATAAAATACATAGGAATACAGTTAACTAAAGAGGTGAAAGATCTCTACAATGAGAACTATAGAACACTGCTGAAAGAAATCATAGATGACAGAAACAAATGGAGAAACATTCCATGCTCATGGATTGGAAGAATCAATATTATTAAAATGCCCATACTGCCCAAAGCAATCTACAGATTCAATGCTATTCCTATCAAACAACCAATGTCATTTCTCACAGAACTAGAAAAACCTCTTCTAAAATTCACAGGGAACCAAAAAAGAGCTTGAATAGCCAAAGCAATCCTAAGCAGAAAGAACAAAGCTGGAGACATCATATTACCCAACTATACTATAAGGCTACAGTAACCAAAACAGCATGGTATTGGTACAAAAACAGGCACATAGACCAACGGAACAGAATAGAGAACTCAGAAATAAAGCCACACACCTACAGCCATCTGAGCATAAACAAAGTTGACAAAAATAAGCAACGGGGAAAGGACTCTCTCTTCAGCAAATGGGGCTAGGTTAGCTAGCCATATGCGGAAGAATGAAACTGGACCCCTACCTTTCACCATATACAAAAATTAACTCAAGATGAATTAAGGATTTAAATGTAAGACTTCAATCATAAGAATCCTAAAGAAAAGCCTAGGAAATATCACTCTGGACACTGACCTTGGAAAAGAAAGTCCTCAAAAGCAACTGCAACAAAAACAAAAATTAACAAGTGGGACCTAATTAAACTAAAGCGCTTCTACACAGAAAAAGAACCTATCAACAAAGTAAACAGACAATCTACATAAATGGGAGAACATATTTGCAAACTATTCATTCAACAAAGGTCTAATATCCAGAATCTATAAGGAACTTAAACAACTGAACAAGCAAAAAAACAAAAACCATATTAAAAAATAGGCGAAAGACATGAACAGACACTTCTCAAAAGAAGACATATAAACATGAAAAAATGCTCCATATCAGTAATCATTAGATAAATGCAAATCAAAACCACAATGAGGTACCATCTCACACCAGCCAAAATGGCTATTTCTAAAAAGTCCATAAAACACATGCTGGAGAGGCTGTGGAGACAAGAGAACACTTATGCACTGTTGGTTGGAATGTAAATTAGTTCAGCTACTATGGAATGCAGTTTGGAGATTTCTCAAAGAACTTAATACAGAGCTACTAATTTGACCCAGCCATCCCACTACTGATAGTAGTATCTATCCAAAAGAAAACAAATCATTTTACCAAAAAGATATATGCATTCACATGTTCATCACAGCACTATTCGCAATAGCAATTGTGATTCCATGTCCATGTCTACTGGACACGGAATCAATCTAGATGCCCATCGATAGTAAACTGGATAAAGAAAATGTGTTACATATATACTATGGAATACTATGCAGCCATAAAAAGAATAAAGTCATGACCTTTACAGCAACATGGATGCAGCTGGAGGCCATTATCCTAATTAATGCAGAAATAGAAAACCAAATACTGCATGTTCTTGCTTATAAGTGGTAGTTAAACATTGGGTACTTGTGGACATAAAGATGGCAACAATAGATACTGAAGACTGCCAGAGGGAGCCGGGAGCTAGGGGATAAGGACTGAAAAACTAACTGTTGGGTACTACACTCAGTACCTGGGTGATAGGATCATTCATACCCCACACCTCAGCATCATGCAATATACCCAGGTAACAAACCTGCACATGTATCCCCTGAATCTAAAAGTTGAAAAAAAATTCAAAGAATACAGCAAATGTACTTCTCAGCTATGTCTCATGCAACGTACGAAGTGTTTACGTAACTACTGTACATTCAGAGAACTGAATTTAGAACCTGTCTGACTGTAAATCTGATGGATTCTAAAAGCAACAAAGCTTCTTAGAACTGCTGGAGGCAGCCTACCATCTGACTGGATTGAGAAAGACCTAGAAGGCCATCTCCTCAGGGTTTTCTTGGAAACATATCACTGGAGGGGTGTGTCTCCCAATACCATTTCCAGAAAATCTTTCAGGTTTACTGCAAGGTCGATCATATCCACTTAATTTTCATAGACAATCTCTATTTCAAATATTTCCTTTGCGTCTTCATGTACCATCGAAACACTCCAAAAACAAGTATAATTATTATGTAGCCAATAAAATTTAATTTAAATTTTTAATGTCAAGGAAAAATGCTTATGTTCAGGTTAAGACAAACAACCAGAATAGAAAACTATAAACGGTATTACCTTAAACATGTAAAAATGCATAAAAAAAGCTTTAAAAGCTGGAAAACATCTTGTGTTAGTTAAGAAATGCAGACAAGGCACCCTTACATACTGTAGATGGGGCGGTTAACAGGTATAGCTTTTTTAGTCCCCAATTTGGCAGCATCTATCAATATTTCAAACAGATGTGCCTTTACCCAGGAATTCTAATAATCCTTGACCTAGAAAATCTTGAAATGTACACAAAGATATACAAATAAGGAAGTTAATACAAAAACTGTAATAGTGAAAAAGTGGGAACAAAATTCAATAGATTGTTTATTAATAGGGATGGGTTAAATAATGTCCTATTTGTACTTCTGAATAATACTCTGTAGCTTTTAAAAATAAAGAAGGTATGTCATAAAAAATCCATGCCACATTAAGGTGCTAAATAATATACATACAATGAGTTGTTTTAATTTTTTTATTTTACTTTTTTGAGACAGAGTCTCGCTCTGTTGCCAGGCTGGAATGCAGTGGCAGGATCTCGGCCCACTGCAACCTCCGACTCCCTGGTTCAAGCAATTCTCCTGCCTCAGACTCCTTAGTAGCTAGGATTACAGGCATGTGCCACCATGCCCAGCTGATTTTTGTATTTTTAGTAGAGACAGGGTTTCACCGTGTTGGCCAGGATGGTCTCGAACTCCTGATCTCGTGATCCGCCCGCCTCGGCCTCCCAAAGTTCCGGGATTACAGGCAAGAGTCACCACACCCAGCCTTAGTTTTTAAAAGTGTACGTGTGTATATACGTAAATGCACCAAAAATGACTAGCAGAACATGCCCCATGGTTATCAGTCATTACCTCCTGAGAAGGGTGGAGAGTTATGGGATGCTTTTGGCTACAACAGAAAACCTAATTCACCTTGCTTCATCTGGTAATGGTTTCATGATCTCACAAGTGTTTGAAAACAGACTCTTCTTTGTGTAATTCAGAAGGTCAAGGGCACCACGGAGACCCCCCCCCCAACTGCCCCCTGCCCCCTGTCCTTCTTCACCTTTGCATTAATCCAAAGGTCAGCTGAGACCTGGCCCAGCCCCTCTGATGGCTGATGGCTGCCCAGTTTGCAGGCATTACGGCCTCATATCACAGCAACCAGTGGAAGGAAAGAGCTGTTTCCTTCCTTGCCTCTTTTAAGACCAGGGAAACTTTCCCAGAAGCCTCTCAGTAGCCCACCGTCACATTTTATTGGCTAGAACAGGGTGCACATGCTCACCCTGAGCCAGTCACTGGCAAGGACAGCAGCCCCACCCTCACTTGCATGGCCAATGAGATAAACCTCCTGAGACAAGTGTGGGTTGGCAGTCTACTGTACAAAATCCACTTTCTCCTAGGCAAATAAAAGCTGAGGGGATGATTAGGCCACAGGGACGAAGGGGATTTTTTTTCTTTCTATTAGAAATGGTTCTGTAATATTTGAAAATTTTTACAAGATTATATCCATGTGCTTTTTAAGATAGACTATTATAAAAATATTCTAATACACAGAAAAAACACTGAATAGAAAATATATCTTGAAATTGTGGGGGGTTTTTTCCTTCTTTTCCATCTTTTCCAAAAACTATGTACTTTTATAAACAGAAAAACAGTAAGTTTTTCAGATGACCTCGAGCTCTGAATATTTTACCACCAAGGAACTCAAATATCCTTCATAAAACTACGCATGTCATTTTTGGCTCAGAAGAGGCTAGAAGAATCACACCACTAGGTTCTGTCACCTTGTCACCTGTCTGCCTTTAGATGGGCCTGTGTTTTCTGGATGCCTGGATGATTTTCAGTGGTCTGGGAACATTATCTGCCATGGCCTTCAGCAAAGCAGCAAAGTCCACAAATTGGGTCCTGGGGCCCAACCTCTCAGCTTCAGCCTCCATCACTGCTCCCATCTCCATCCTGGTACTCCCACACCTGATGCCTTCCTCTCCCTCTCTCCTCTCCATCCTCATCCAGGCCTGCCTTGGCTCTAGGGGTTCCTCTACGTTTCCTTCCCCCGAAACATCAAACTGCCATTGCCATTCTCTTAGAGCTTGGTTTTCAAGATTTACTTTTAGGGAGTGTGGAAGGCAAATGGTAGCAGAGAAATCGCCTTTCCAAATAATAAATGGAATCCCAAAATATATTTAAAAAAATCAGAGTGATGTTGGTTGAAGTGTTTTCAGGGCCACCCAGGTGACCCCTCCTAATATCAGGGTGAGGGACACCACTGCCTTGCAATATCCATCTCTCCGAGACGGCAGGAGGCAGCAATCATCTCAGAGTGCGAAGCATAAAAGGCACCCCAGGTGAATTTTAACACACCCGGCACTAGTTTCAAGTAACTCGTACTGTGGTCGAAAGATGGAGCGATGGCTTTGATCCTAGAAAGTGACCCACCATGGAACAGACCAATGCCCCTCAAAGGGGACAGGTGTTCGTCCTCTCCACCACATTTTTAAAGAGTGCTTGATTGTCACTAGCAGTCTTGATCAACAGAACCTACAGCCTAAGTACCAGGAAGAGCTTCAGATGAAAATATCCTAGGAAGGGCTATCAACAAAGCAAACCAGAAGCCAGGGACTGCAGGAGAGGGTGGAGATAAGCATGCTCCCAATAACTCCATTTTGCCTCTGATGAGCTTCCACAGCTGCCTGCCCTCCGGCCCTGGCCCGGTTCTCCACAGCCGGCCTTGGGTTTGCTGGTTAACCAAATTGAATCTCTAATTGGTGAACTACATGGAACATATTTGAGTAACCTCCTCGTCCTCCTTGCTTTCCAGCCTCCTCTCTCTCGTCAACAGTAATAAAAGCAATCACTTTTGTTAGGCCTAACACACGTCCTTGACTGGTAATACTACAAACTTGGCAAGGTTAGCATCATTCGCACTGTTTTTCTGACAAGGACTCTGAGTCTCAGGGAGGTTAAAAATTGCCATAGCTGAGCTGGGAGGCTACCCCAGGTCTGTCTGAGTTCAAAATCTGCATTTTATTTCTTGCCAAGTCACAGGGCTCTCCATTCAAATATGACTACAGGTCAAGGTCAGCAATGTGGAAGCCCTACCAGCAACTCTCCTTTCCTGGGCCCCTTTCTGGCCACCACCCCGGAGAATGGCATCCCAGAACCTCATTTTCAGTTTACAATCCCTCTCTCTCTCCCCCGCATATCATCTTGTTAGCTCCTCAAGGGCAGGTACACCCCATCTTCTTATTTTTGTATCATCTGGGCTCTCTATGTGGTATATGCTCAGTAAACATGCTGAACTGGATTCAGTGCATCCCAGAAACTTGCCAGCGTACAGTATCTGGCAGCTGTGAGAAATGCAGCTCAGGTCCTCTCCCAGGCATCCTGAGTTAGAATCTGCATTAGCCAAGGGCCCCAGGTGATTCCAGGGCACTGTGATCTCCAGCATCCTCCATCTCCTTATACACAGTTTTTTTCATACCAGTGTAGAGGATCAACACTCTCCTTTCTATTCTGATCCATCAAATGGAACCACCCATTGTTTTAAGACTTACAAAAGTTTAAGTGGTCTCTGGGGGAACTTTACCTAAGAAATGACTTTGTGTAAAATGCCAAGGGGTCCTCACTCTCAGTTAATTCAAGTGAAAAGCAGTAGTGCCTTAAAGACTACATTAAAAATTCCCCCTTTAAACATACGCTCACATTTAATACATGTTTATTTAGTGCCCTGAGATACTATTAATCATCAACACCTTGAGATTTAAAATAGAATTACTCATAGTTAAGTACCCCATTAGCATTCAGAAATTTCTAACCTTTGGATAGTGATCACCAACAATTCAGCTCCTTTCCCACACCTATTTACTGAGCATCTATTCTGAACAAGGCCCCATCGGGATGAGATGCTGTGGGGAATATGAAATGTGACAGTCCCTGACCTCACATCTTTGCTACAAATAGAACGAGGATCAGGAACATGCTAATCAGACATTTCTGTAAGCAAATAATGCACCAAGTACCACATCCACTATTTAAATGTGAAACTCAATTAGATGCTTGCTATGATGCAGCCAATTAAACCGTTGGCATAAAGCAGCCAAGAATACTGAGTCACTGGGCTATTTTCAACACCTCGAAATCTGACCTCTCTTGGGAAAGAGTTGCACCGTGCATGGAATCAGCATGGGACAGTGTCGTGATCACATTGGGAGAACCGACGATTCATGTAAAGAACAAAACACATGCTTGTTTTAAAAATTAAGAAAGAAGACTTAGCCCTTTGGGTTCTTAAGGTTCAAAAGCAAGACTCTGAAAACATGAACATGTAAAGATGGTTATATTAAAAAGTATATGCATGTCTTATTATTTTAATTTGAAGAAATTAACTTTCAGTCTTTAACCTAGTAAGTTGCAGCGTTGAGTGAGCTATAAAGATTACCAAGAGTTAAGAAAGGTTGTTCAAATAAAATAAGGTGAATTCAACTTAAACATGGCACACGTCAGGTGATATGTGTTATCTTTGACAATTTTCATCATTTGCACTATTAAACAGCCAGAAATTTTTAAAGGGTCCAAACTGTTCTAAGAGAACCAAATGAGCTTAAAAACAATTGTTGTTTTCTATATAAAGATCAATTCTTCAGTCACCATCCGAACACTCTCTTATCAGACCACTAATTAGTAAAGCCTCACTTGATTCTTTTTGGCGTGTTTAACTCTTTGGGAGGTAACGTTTTATTAATAACATATTTCCTCTAGAATGTATTTCCTTCTTTCACCTCCACAGGAGCCCCTCTGGGAAGCAGCGAGAATAAAACCGATTCTACATTTACGCACAGTGGGGCAGACCAGCAAATAAATAGAGGCATCGATTTCCAAGAAGCAAACGACTAAAAGCAGCGCATTTACAATTCTTCTAAGCCACACTCCACATCTCTCTGTGAGATGGAAGATAATTACTGAATGTCTTTATGTTGCACACTTTATTTTTAACGAAATCTTTAAGTAGACTGCTGAGAGATACCAATACTTCTTCTACTGGTCCTGGTTTAGCGCTGTAATGAAACACTGAATTTTTGCTTTTGTAAAATAGTGGCGCAGGTCAGGATAACTCTTTTAAACATTACACTATTTATTTGGGGGTTATTTTTGGCAAACTTTTTCCTTTAAGGACATCTTAGTAGCAGAAAGATGGAGCTAGTGTGTGCGCTTAAATGTGAACAGTGCCTCCCAAGGAGGGCAGCTCTGTGTTTAATGCAAGCCATAATTAGTTGGTCAATTCACTGATGGGGACCAAGTTACACTGAGAGACACAGAGGTGCTGGCAGAGATTTCTTGCTGGGAACTACTTGAGAACTAATTACCTGGGAAGTCCAAACAGGAAAAACCTTTCTATTAAGGAAAATAAGGTATGGGATCTAAACGATCAAGACGGTTTAGCTCGCCTCTGCTGATTAAGTTAATTTAATAAGTGCTCAATGTTTTACCTGTGAGAAAACAGGCTAACTACTTTAATGGAGTTGGGGTGGATGCCAAAGCAACGGGTAAAGACTAAACTCCTCTCCGGGACCCTCCTGAACACCTGTTGAACTCCAGGGCTTCTAACTTTCCGTACAAACGCCTCCCGGATACAACCTCGGGAGGGTTTAGCCTTCGTGGACGTGCATGTGTATATTCAAGGTTTCCATCTTGCTTAATCAACAAAACTAGTTACTAATTATTTATGAATCACAGGGCTGAAACAAACTTTCTTACCTTGAGCAATTAAGGAGTGGCAAGCAGAGGAACGGGACTGGTTTCGAATTTAGCCCCGTGGTGCCTGTCCCTTCCCTGGTTACCGACTTGCCCAGCTCTTTAGAAAGGTCAAAGGTGCGTCCCTCCTCGGCTGGGAAAGGGGCACATCTCCCAACAAAACCACACGCAGACATCCAACCTGGGGAGCTCCGGGGTGGGGGCAGCGATGCAAGGAGCCAGGCTGCACCCTCTCTGCGCGCACGGGGGTTGGGGGCACAGACTCCACACCCAATCCGGCCCGGAACCAATTCCGACCCAGGGACTCCGAGAGACCGCGGGCCCAGGGCGCGCATGCCGCACTCTCCAGGGGTCCAGGACGCTTGACGTTTCGGAGCGTCGCGCGATGGGGCTCGAAGAGAACAGCGGGCAATCCCCAAAGCTGTTGCCCTGGGGCACGATCCCTATCCACCCTATCGGACACCCCGAGGACCCCCAAATTCCGAGGCTCGGGTGCCCAATCCTCTGTCTTCTGCGTCGAGACGCGCCCGGAGCCCACCGGCCCAGCGGCTGCTACCTCCTGCAGGACGCGAAGCCCCTAGCGGCCTGACGGTGGTGGTGGGGAACCCACCTCTCCGCGCCCCCGCGTCCGGGGTCCCCGGCGCCGCGCAGCCTCGCGCCTGAGCGCCCCTCCGCCCCCGCGCGTTCTCCCCGCTGGCACGCAGGTGACCGAGTCCTGCCGACCCCGCGCGCTCGTACTCCCCACCCTGGGTCCCCCGCGCCCCTAGGCGCGGCCCCTTACCTCGGAGCGGGCCGGAGCGGCCCCGCGGGGCCGGGCGCGGACTGGGCCGGGGAGACGCGCCTCCCGCCGCCGCTGGGAGACGACGCGGCGAGCGGGCGCGGCGAGCT